>NC_059355.1:4020000-4320000 GCF_019703515.2 Myxocyprinus asiaticus
TGTAGTTTTAAAACGACCAGTTCATAAGAGTAATTTTTGTGGGAAAAGGACTACACTGGTTGCTCTGCATGTTTCATACTGTAGATTCAGGAGTGGTGTTCCGGTGCCACTGCATAGCAATGCAGGAGGTGCTGACATAGTATTTTAGTGCACTATTCCATCCACATAGGCGGAAGAATAAAAGCGGTTGCACACCGGACGAGAAGCGCCACGTCGCGGCTAGGACAGTACGCGTCTATGTGGTGCAGATGGCAAGTGCAGTGCAGATACACACAAAACTTACGAAGATTTTTGTAGTTCGTTAAGAATTAACAAAGTGGGGGCCTGGGTAGCTCAGTGGTAAAGATGCTGGCTACCACCCCTGGTGTTCGCTAGTTAGAATCCCAGGGTGTGCTGAGTGACTCCAGCCAGGTCTCCTAAGCAACCAAATTGGCCCGGTTGCTAGGGAGGGTAGAGTTACATGGGGTAACATCCTCGTGGTCGCTACAATGTGGTTCGCTCTCGGTGGGGTGCGCGGTGAGTTGAGCGTGGATGCCGCAGTGGATGGCGTGAAGCCTCCACATGCGCTATGTCTCCGTGGCAACACGCTCAACAAGCCACATGATAAGATGCCAGGATTGACGGTCTCGGATGCGGAGGCAGCTGGGTTTCGTCCTCCACCACCCAGATTGAGGCGAATCACTACGCAACCACGAGGACTTAAAAGCACATTGGAATTGGGCATTCCAAATTGAAGAAAAAAAACATTTCACAGTTCCTGACAGATTCAGTAATTTTGTGCATGTCTTACTCTTTACATATTGGCATTGATGCAACTGTATCAGTTGACCACTTGTCTTTATATTCTCAAAATGCTTTAAAACTTCAGCATATAAGTTGGAACTGTGGTTTAGCAGTCAGCAACAGGCTCTGAAATATTTACCTGTGGTGCTCATGTGGGCGACACTAGTTTCAGTCCGGCTTTCATAATTTCCCGATCCCGTTCTCCCCTCTTCTCATTTCCTGTCCTTTCTCTACAATCTTAATAAATTGTGGCAAGATCCCCCCCACCCCACTCAAACAAAACAGCAAACATCATCACTTCTATTTCTATGACTCCATACCCACCTCTCTTTCTGTTTTTTCTCTCTCTTCTTTGTCTAAGCCTCTCTTTCTGTAATGACCTCCCCGAGGTCCTGTATCGCAGCTCTCTCTCCATTTCCAAGAGGTAAGGGAGGTTCTGCGAATACACACCCAGCATAATGAGCTCTCCCTGGACACCCGCAAAACAAAAAAAAACCCTGATATGCTCAGAGAATCTCTCCAGACCACCCTGGATCCAGGTCGGCTTGGCTGCCGCTCTCTCCAGCTCTGGGCTTGGGACCTGCAGCTGGGATCTCTCTTAATACCCTGGGCCGAGGGAGGGAGACCCCTGGGTGGCTTGCTATTCCAGAGCTCTGTATGTGTTTATGTTTGGGAGTGTGAATGAGATGGGTGTGAGAAAGTGTGTGGTTGGTGTGAAAGGCGTGTTTATTTCTGTGTGTGTCTGAGGGGTCAATTCTCGTTGCAAGAGAGGGGGCAGTTAGATTCAATGGAATCTCTTTAACCTATTTTGAGGGCCACCCACCTCCCCAAGAGCCCTTCTAACTGCCCTTAACCACCCAATCCCTCAGAGAGAGGGGAAAGACGCCCCCCACCCGACCTCAAAAACACTCTCCCTCATCGAGCCTCGCACACACACATTTTTACACTGTAAATGGAACATAATCCTACAGAGAAAATATGCTAGCTGTTGCGCTGCACACTCACTCCCGCATGCTCTCTCAGACAAACACGTTTACCTAGCAATCTAATTAAAATCAGGACATATAAAAAAAAGCTAATTATAATTACTAACCTGAACCCTACCCCTTAAAGGAAACGTATTGCATTTATAGAAAAAGAAATGTTCCCAGTTGTCCCTGAATGAGTTTTTATCTCAAGATTTAACTTTTTTGCGAACAATTTAGTCCCCAAACTATAGCTAAGTAAACACACAAAGACAATGGCTCATGTTTAGAATGACTCAGTCTGCACGTCAAATTCATAGCGGTAAAACAAAGCCACTCCTTTTAAGATTTGCCCTTCAAAAAAAAATAAGATGGCCTGTGTTTGAGTGTGTGTGCTCCCCTGAGGTGCACATCCTGTGCTGGACACACACAGCAAGAGAGAAGGAGAGATGGAGAGAAGATGAGCACAGAGCAAGATGAAGGGAAAAAAACAGAGGTGTGGAGAGGAATGAGAGTGCTCACACACACACACTTTCTCTCTCTCTCTGCGTGCAACTGCGGTGTAAATGTCATCATGTACACAGTTATCCTCTGCGTGAGCGAGAGGTACAGATGAAGGGAGGGAGAGAGGGAAAAAGAGAGAGAAAGGAGAGAGCAAGCCCACTGCGGAGAGGTAGAGAGGAGCACACAGCTTCTTCTTCTGTCATTTGTTCATTAGTATTCCAGCACTCACTTCTTCAGATCCGTCTTCACACCGCTTTTAGCGTCAGCACGGGAAAACACACACATAAACACACATGCACAACAGCGCCAGAAGAGAGTAGCAGTGTTGGTGTGTTTCATCCATCTCCTAAAGCATCTCAACCTCTCGTCACTCCAAACACAATGAAAACGCTTTCCAATCACAACACGATAAACTCTACATGCTGATTATGGAAATAACTTTGCCCAGACTAATAATTATACAACATAATATCCTCTAGTGGAGACATTTTGATGGATGATGATTTTATGTGTCTGGCTGCGTATACAGCTGACCAGTAGCTTTGGAGTTCCATTAAAGTGGGAGCTGGAGTCTTGATCTTGTGGACCTCATAAGATCACATAATTGTGGCCTTGATCTAGGTCTAGGTAAAAATTACGCATTATTTCAGTTGATTAAAATAGACAGCCTTAGACCATCAGGTCACGGTCTGGGTATTGGGGATAAGTATTGGTCAGGATCTGGGCCTCGAGGGTCTATTCTTGGTCTGGGTCTTAAAAGGAATACTCCAGATTCAATACAAGTTAAGCTCAATCGACAGTATTTGTGGCACACTATTGATTGCCACAACAACAACAAAATTATTAAGCAAAAATGATGGTTACAGTAAGTCAATTATAGTGGAGGTGAATGGGGCCAGTCCATAAACATTAAAATACACATTGTTTCAAAAGTATAGCCACAAAGCTTAAACATTATTCTTGTTAACATGATTTTAGTGTGATGAAAAAAAAAATTGCTTAGTTATCTCTAATATTACAACTTCATTGCCATGACAATGCAGTGCCGGCACACCCTGCAAGCGATTTTATCACACTAAAAAAATGCAGAACAGAGATTTTATCACACTAAAATCATGTTAACATGTGTTACGTTTAGGTCTTGTGGCTATACAATTGAAAAATGGTATTCTTTTTTTTTTCGTTTATTGACTGGCTCCATTCACTTCCATTGTAAGCGCTTTAAAAGAATAGTTCACCTAAAAATGAAAGTTCTCTCATCATTCACTCACCCTCATGCCATCCCAGATGTGTGTGACTTTCTTTCTTCAGCAGACCACAAATTAAGATTTTTAGAAAAATGTTGAAGCTCTGTAGGTCCTTATAATGTAAGTAAATGGGTGCCATCAGGCTGCTGGCCGTTTGACGGTCCAAAAGGCATATTTAGGCAGCATAAAAGTAATCCACACGACTCCAGTCTATCAATGAATGTCTTCTGAAGCAAATCAATAAGTTGGTGTAAGAAACAAAACAACATTCCTTTAAGAGCACTTCAATTGGTCTGGATTTTGGAGGATCTAGTCTTCACTTTAAACACATTAAATACAGTATGTAAGATGTTTTTCATTGTGTATTGTTTGTGTGGAGATCTAGTTGATATCTATAAAGTGGAGGAACACTCAGGCCTAGAGGGACATGCATTGGTGTGTAAAGCCCAAAGTATACTTCGGTCAGCATCTCGTCATCAGCAGAGTGC
Organism: Myxocyprinus asiaticus; assembly: GCF_019703515.2. Classification (NCBI taxonomy): domain Eukaryota; kingdom Metazoa; phylum Chordata; class Actinopteri; order Cypriniformes; family Catostomidae; genus Myxocyprinus; species Myxocyprinus asiaticus. The sequence goes on from NC_059355.1 coordinate 4,023,988, forward strand.
TCGAGCACTGAACGCGCACAGCCCGATTTTTCTAACCGTGCAGAATGCACATGCGCCTGGAATTACTTGCACTAATTAGAAGGCCCATAAGGTGGAAACACTTACTTTTGAGTGCTCTCGCAAAGAAGCGCTAGTAGAAGTTGTAATCGCCGGTAAATTACAGGGGATGAAGGTAGAAACAACATCAGTGGGTGTGCACGTCAAGAACACGTGTGAGAGGAGGTCAGGAGATACCTGCATTTGTATAATTCCAGTCTGAAGGAATATAAAGACATCTTTATGGGTCTAAACTCCTAAAGAGAAATACGGTGTCTCATAGCAATCATAGCACGCATGCACAAAACGCCTGTGTATGCGTGCACAGTCATATGGTGTATACTTTGCAAGGCTCACGTTCGACTGAATGGAGACGCTGAGTGTTTGCGGCAAAATCCAAGTATACATAAGCTTAAGTGGCATGTAGTGGATACGAGTATCTGTTCGGAATTTCAACTTGTTGTTTTAAGTTCTGGCTGGAAAACTTAAAAAAAAATGACATTTTGTGATACATCTTAATCTAGGGAAGAAGCTGTTTCAAGTGAGACAATGGTGGTAGTGGTCATTTTCCCACTCAGGGGAGAAGAAAATGACTCCAAATCAAATATTTTTCACTCAACTACTGTTTGCTTAATGGCATAAATGGCCAAGTGGAGAAAGCCTGAAGGTAGCTGCTGGTTAATATCAAGCAGTTTCAGTAAGTTTGTAAGAGTAGTGCACATAAATCACTTGTCCTTTTAAGCTGAGCTGTTCTGGAAAGCCCCCACAGCTTTATGTCCGTTTTGATTCTCAGATTTGTGTCTTGTGTCTGTTTTTATAAAGCAGGAGGTAATACGAAACATCAGTACACCCGAAAAATGCAGAGTTTGGGTTACAAGTTACTTCCATTGTAACAGTGTCGGCTTATAGCTCCAGCATAGTTTCAAAGTATTTGCTGCACAACAACCACTAAATCCATAGTTATTTTTTTTGCAGAAGGATACATGTCCTAGGGCTGAGCTTGCCAAGGTAAAACATTTGCGTTGTTGAAGTAAAATATGTGGATTCATACCGAGCATTAGCGGGATAATGCTGTAGATTTGAGTGCTGCCTGCTGTGGCTGGCTCACTTTAGAGCACTATTTGCCAGCCTGTTGTAGGTGTAGTGTATTATAGTGATTCTGTTGTGGATAGGGTGATATTATTGGATGGATCTCCATGGTAACGGGGCGGGTGAAACTCAATCGGAGTCTCTCCATGTCGCTCCCTTAGATGGCCACCTGCTGATCCTGACCTTCTGGATGTTTTTCCTGACAATCCTTTTCTCTCGCTCTTACTCTTTCAGCCGGTCTTCTCGCTCTTCTTCTTTCTGCATATATATCTTTCTACTTGTGATGGATTCAGAACTGTAACAGAGTGCAAACATGTTCCTGTACTGTTATTTTTGGCTTGTGTTGTCATTGTGCTGCCACTTTAAAGCACAATGACACCAGCAAAGGAAAAGCATCTATCCACTGCATTTAATCTCCATAGGAGAGTGTGTGTAGAGTGTGTAGAGAGTGTGTGTGTGTGTGTGTGTGTGTGTGTGTGTATACAGCCATAGACGAGAACACACACTTCTGCTAGTGGGGGTCCTGGCTAAGGCATAATAATAGGAGATTATTTTTATTAAATGTATTCTGAATATTAAATGGCTTGTCAAACTGACAGTCTTTCTCTCTGTAGAAGATTCGCTATTTATTGCTGCATCCTCCAGTATGGTCAGAATCGGACATGGACACATTCCCTGACCAGGACATAAATATGACAAAGGACAGGCTGAGGGGACAGCGTGAGAGGGAAAATGAAAAAGGGCCAATGACAGACACTTGTGGCACCCCATTTCAAACTCTCTTTCTCATTGCGTGTATGTGTCCAGTATTTTGTACTGAGGTAATGACTCTTACCAGGGATCTAGAAGGACCCAACAGAGTTCAGGCAGGGGTCCATTATACCTTTCACACACATACAGACACATGCACACAAACATACACATGCACAGAATCTAGCAGGCCTTGATTATTTGTATCAAACACCCGGTATGTTTTGCCTCTGACACAAGCCTAGACACACAAAACAAACACTCCCACTGCACAGCGCCAGCAATGAAAACAGACCCCTCTACCATGATTCCTGCTCAAGATCTCTCCAGCAGGAAGTATGAGGTATGAGCCATCCCTGGGGACACAGGAGAGAGAAAATGAGAGAGGCCAGGAGTCTGACACTGCCTGGCCAAGATCTGTGCTCAAACACAGTCTCTTCCCTCTTTTTTTCTTTCGCCACCCTCTTTTGTCTTCCTCCGTTTTGTTTTCCCTTCTTCCTTCACTGGAAATAAAATGCCAGATTAGTTGGTTACACTGAACACACTCATTTCCACTCTGCAGAAAAATGCTGTTTCCTCTGCTTTATTATTTTCTCTCTCTCTCTCTCTCTCTCGCTCTCTCTCTCTCTCTCTGTGGGAGGCTGGGAGGAAAGTTTGCTTTGAAGAAAGAGGGTTTAACATGTGCGCTAATAAACAGCAGTTTGCCCCTGGGCAAGAGTAAAAGAGCTCCATTCTCTCTCCTTCATATTTTAGCCAGTATTTTCAGTGACTACAATCTATAACCTCCAGATAAGAAAGCAAAATGAAAGAGGAATGCATCTTTCCTCCTTATGTACTGACAGACCTGATTGTACTTTCCAATTTCAGATCTCCAAAGAGACTGGTGGATATTCTCTCCAACCATAAACTTTTGAAATTCCCTTTGGGTGTCCAGGCAGTATTTTGTTCTTGTTCCTTCCTTTACTTATTTCATGAGACAGGAAAGTTCATTCCTTTAAGCGGAACTCTTGCAAGGCTTCAGCATGCTTTTGTTTGGTTTCTAATATTATTTAACTCTACTGTATATTCTTACTTTGCACAGCTGGTACAGTGTCATTTAATTAGCCTTCATATTATGAAGATTAGAAAAATATTTTGTTCATTAATGCCAAAGTTAAGTCAAAATTGATCGTATTTACTTTCTTAATAGACATCAGTGCAATCAGTGCATGATATTCCAAAGAAAAATAAATGTTTGTCTTCATTATTCAGCTCAGCTTAACTTGCTCCACCTCTGAGTATGAAACAACTTTCCCTTACGGCTAACGTCATCTAGGCCACACAGGTTATTGAATAATGATAACCAATAGCCAAATAGTTTAAAGGGAAACACTTTACAACTGTCTGTAAACTCGTTCCATTCAGGTGTGGAATCCCCACTTTTCATGATCCAATCAATTCCTGATTGGATCAAGTCCCATCCAACATTTTTCTTTTTTACTATCCTGTTTCGCTTCAAAATGGGTTTAAGCGCAACTACAAGGACATGCATTATGCCCCCTTTAATGCATGGTTGCCTTTTAAGTCGGATATAGAGGAATGTTAGTGTGACTTATGCTGAAATCCTTGCCATGTCTCTCCCACACTAAACGAGCAGAGCTGTTTAGCACGGCTGACCCTTCACGCCTTCCTACAATTCCCAGAAATCAATGCTTGGATGGAGCCTCCATTACCATTATTGATGGCCGAGTCAGTGGCGGTGACTGCTGCCGATGCGAGAGGCCACAATGATGTGTTGCTGAGGGCTCGTCGCAGTCTTTGTCTGACTATTATCTGTCTGTCTTTCTCTATCTCTTTGTCCATGTCTGTTTTTCCTTAACTTATTCTCTCTGTCTTTCCATCCATATCTTTCTGTCTTTCCATCCATAACACTGATTTTGCATTAATTTGATTCAAAGAGACAGTGGAGACAGAAACCGATGAGGAGGGGGTGGGGGTGCCAATAATCAATATTCAAACACTTCACTGTTTATTAAGAGTCCTGCAATGGCCCAAACCCTTACCCATTACACCAACCCTAACATTTGCAGTAGCAAATGTGAATCTTGTGATAGTTTAAGCACATTGTATCAAATGCTTTACATTTTAAGTACATACTAATACACAAATAGTAATATAAAGTGCGACCTCTCTCTCTCTCTCTCTCTCTCTCTCTCTCTCTCTCTGTATATATATATATATAATCTTTTACAATGTGAATGGAGCACTTTCATGATAATATAAGCCACCAACCACACACATACACTCAACACACACACATCTGTCTCTGAGGATGCACTTGGTCTACACACAGCTGCATGTTCACCTGAGGCAGCTGCACTCCGTTTTTCACTCTTTAAATTCTCCAGAACTCAAACTCTACATTGTCACTTGTTAGTGGAATTGACAGAGAATAAGAGGGAGAAGGAGACTGCGAGATAGAGAAAAGAAATGTCCTTGTATTTCTGTCACTCTCTGAAACCACCAGGGAACTGGGGAATGAAGCAGCAGCGCAGCCGAGCAGAGAGCCCTGAGAGGCTGCCGCCTGCCTAGCATCTCTGCTAACACCACAACCAGCATCCTCGCTACCAATTAGCCTGAGCCCACACTGAGAGAAACCAGCTGATTTGTTTGTTCCACAGCACAAACTCTCTCCACCGCAACAGTTTGTTCGAGAGACTCGGCTGTAAAACTGAATGGCCAAATTAAAGATCTTTACAAGTAAAAAAAGAAAAAAAGAAGAGGAAAAAACAGAGCATGTTTAAGAAATGTCAACCAAACAACTGCTTTTGGAGAGCTTTGTTTCAACTAATTGGGAGGGAGAGGGGTGAATAGAGAATCTCACATCCTACGAATGAAATTAAATTAGGTTTAAATCGGCTGAATCAGTGTTCACCCTTTTCGGTTACAGCTTCCAATTACCCGAAACAAACACAGAGGTGCATAACCATAACAAATGATTTCAAAACTGGGAAGCTGGTCTTGCAGCAATGCAAAGTCACAGTACAGAAAAAAAAAAGATGATGATTATGGAAAAAAACAACAATGACAACTGGCTATTATGCTAAGCATTGTCATACGAATACTCACTGAGTGGGAGTGTCCTCAGCTGTGTGACATCACTGCTAGTCCACCTTTAGGAGACCAGAGAGAGAGGAAAAAAAGGAGGAAAGTGTTTTAATGGCACATCTGATCACAAAATGTCAAATAACAAATTGAATGAGAACCACCCCAAACAAGACGAATATCTCAATTAAAGCTTCGTCCCCAACAGGTTTTAAAACATATTCTGCATTGTGGCTAGACAAATATAATGTGTGCGCTGTTTACACCCAACCTGTGGCTGCCAATGCTTTACTAAGATAAACACACATATTCAAACGTATGTACACAAAGACACTGACAACCACTTTTCACATGCCTACACAAGTAAAGCAAAAACACATGAACGTGTGAATGCCATACACGCTCCCGGTTGCGTCTTTTTTCCTGCTAAACCTGTTGGAATTGCACTAAGGCTTTAAAATTCAGGGTGTGTGGGATGATTTTTCCAAAACCACATGCTGTCTTGCACAGAAAACCAGCTTACTCCAGTTTTCTTACAGTGTTTGTGTGTGTTTCTTTTCTAAGAATTATCAGGAACATCACAGCAGTGAGACACAAGGGTGAAACAGACCCACAAATCAAATAGTTTCCAATCTTCCCAATCAGCACAGTTAACAAAATGCACACGCACACGCACACAGTTCAGAAACAAACACCAAATGCACAAACACGAGAACAAAAAAAAAAATCACCACAAATGAACAGCAGACACACTCTGAGTAATCTGTGGCTGGGCAGTTAGTTCCTCTTGTTAGTTCTTTAAAATATTTCCATCTGGAGAGATTTAGAAGTCTGGAACAATTTACCACTGTTTGCTACACACACTGAGCAGGAATGTGACTGACAGCATCCACGTGTCAATCAAAATCCAACTCATCCATCCACGGTGGAGGCGCTCCATCGCCGCAGTGGCCAAGAACACATGCGGCGTTGGAGCTGGTGTCACCAGGGGAGGGAGTTAAAGCCGAGTCAGTCGGAATGACGGCTTAGAGAGTCCAAGACTGAGATAATGGCGAACACGCCAGTGGGGTTGATCATTTTCTACATGATACGTACGACACCCCTGTTTGTACGCACACAGGCCTGATCATTACTGAAATAACAGTGCTGCTACAAATGACTCTATCCAAGGCCACCCTACGTATTTAGGGATTCTGCCGGAGCAAAGCTCGCTCTGCGAGCGCTGATCTCTCCCCAAACATCTTCATCCATCTGGAGGACCAGCTAATCAAAAACGTCTTGATGCTACATTTTTTTTTTATTGACTTGCCTAGGGGGAGGAATTTAGATGAAATGATAACGCACCCCCTTCGGATAGACTGCAAACTGCACGCAGCTGTGAAGATAGTGTGTAAAGAGAAAAGACAGAGGGAGGGGAGGGATTTTTTCTTTTTTTATTCCTTCTGCTCCAGGTTGATACGTCCTGTCGGATGAGCCAGTCCTTTAGGGAGCACCTTGCCACGACGGCAGACGTTTAGCTCAGCCCTTTAGAGAAACACAGGCAAGTCCCGACAATCTATCTCCATAGAATCATCTCACCCGTCCAGTTTCAGGAAACTGATCCCTAAATAGAAGTGATTCATCTTTTTTCATACAATGAGCACACACAGCACAAAGAGACTTCTCTTTCCTTTTCTCTCACTTTCTCATCTCTTTCTTACTCCCTCTCTCTCTCTGTGTGTGCTCTGTATGATTCAGTGTGGCTGCAGGGCAGAGTCTTTTATCGCTGTATTATGCCCAGCTGAAAGCTGACAAAATGGAATCTGTGTGTGAGTTTTGTGACTGGGGAAAAAAGTGCCTTGGTCCAGATCTCTCCTTCTCTCTTGTTGATACCAAGACCTGTAATCTTATTCTTTCATCATTAGGCCAATTGCTTTTTTTCTAAGAGACTGTAGAGAAAAGGAGGGACGGGAAAAAAAGATAAATTCAGAGAAAAAAAGGCCTTAAAAGAGGATAAAGCCATCCAGAATAAAAATCATCTCATACCTGGAAACTCTTCCTCAAAAATGGCCACCAGACAATTAGCTCCATTTGAGAGAGAGAGAGAGAGAGAGAGAGAGAGAGAGAGAGAGAGAGAGAGAGAGAGAGAGCGAGAGAAGGGGGTGGGCTATAACTTAAACTGCCCACACTGGAGGTCATCACTCACACGCTAATGGAAGAACCGTGCTACACACACACACACACACACACACACACACACACACACACACACACAAGGACACACCAATCCTCTTTGAACGAATTGCTAAACACTGCAGTAATTTCGCTTTATGCTTGTGGTAAAAGTTCATCTACGCAGCACAGTGCAGAACACGGCAACTCGTGACAATACGGTCAAATTAATATTCAACCCATTTCCTATCCTCGCTTTCTTTCACCTTTGAAGTCTGGTGGAAATGAAGACCAGATGGAAGAAAAGGAAGAACAAGAGAGTAAGAGAAAGAGAGAGAGAGAGAGAGAGAGAGAGAGCAAAACACTCATGCGTTTCCACATGAAATGGTGCAGTTTTCTAAACAAAGGTAGAACATGTGGGAAAGCTTCTGAGGCTCTGCAGTGATCACCAGACACGCCAGGAACTGAAAACAGGTTTTTATGCATTACCAGATACGAAAACAAACAAACTATTGGGAAAATGATCATCAAGGCTTTACTTTAGATTAGAAGTGAAGAAATGCTGCACAATGCAAGGCCTTGACAGAGCTCTTGAGAAGACTTACTTGAAAAAGAAAAGGTTTGTTTGCTAATCAGCCAAAAGGAATTTCTTGACCCTGCCTGCTCTGTTTTGAAACATTTCTACAATAATTGAGAATCCTCCTCTAGTCTAAATTTACTAGCATAAAGTTATACTCCTCAATTTAAAACCCTGTACATATTGGTAAGCCACAAAGAGAAAGTGAGACCCTTTAATCTTAACAGTGCCCAAACAATTCAATAAACTCTTCATGGCTACTTTGTATAAAGTGTAATATATCTTAATACTGGCATATCACCTAAACTCCACACCCACTGTTAAAAGAAACACATACAGGTGCATCTCAATAAATTAGAATGTCGTGGAAAAGTTCATTTATTTCAGTAATTCAACTCAAGTTGTGAAACTTGTGTATTAAATAAATTCAATGCACACAGACTGAAGTATTTTAAGTCTTTGGTTCTTTTAATTGTGATGATTTTGGCTCACATTTAACAAAAACCCACCAATTCACTATCTCAAAAAATTAGAATACATCATAAGACCAATAAAAAAAACATTTTTAGTGAATTGTTGGCCTTCTGGAAAGTATGTTCATTTACTGTATATGTACTCAATACTTGGTAGGGGCTCCTTTTGCTTTAATTACTGCCTCAATTCGGCGTGGCATGGAGGTGATCAGTTTGTGGCACTGCTGAGGTGGTATGGAAGTCCAGGTTTCTTTGACAGTGGCCTTCAGCTCATCTGCATTTTTTGGTCTCTTGTTTCTCATTTTCCTCTTGACAATACCCCATAGATTCTCTATGGGGTTCAGGTCTGGTGAGTTTGCTGGCCAGTCAAGCACACCAATACCATGGTCATTTAACCAACTTTTGGTGCTTTTGGCAGTGTGGGCAGGTGCCAAATCCTTCTGGAAAATGAAATCAGCATCTTTAAAAAGCTGGTCAGCAGAGGAAGCATGAAGTGCTCCAAAATGTCTTGGTAAACGGGTGCAGTGACTTTGGTTTTCAAAAAACACAATGGACCAACACCAGATGACATTGCACCCCAAATCATCACAGACTGTGGAAACTTAACACTGGACTTCAAGCAACTTGGGCTATGAGCTTCTCCACCCTTCCTCCAGACTCTAGGACCTTGGTTTCCAAATGAAATACAAAACTTGCTCTCATCTGAAAAGAGGACTTTGGACCACTGGGCAACAGTCCAGTTCTTCTTCTCCTTAGCCCAGGTAAGACGCCTCTGACGTTGTCTGTGGTTCAGGAGTGGCTTAACAAGAGGAATACGACAACTGTAGCCAAATTCCTTGACACGTCTGTGTGTGGTGGCTCTTGATGCCTTGACCCCAGCCTCAGTCCATTCCTTGTGAAGTTCACCCAAATTCTTGAATCGATTTTGCTTGACAATCCTCATAAGGCTGCGGTTCTCTCGGTTGGTTGTGCATCTTTTTCTTCCACACTTTTTCCTTCCACTCAACTTTCTGTTAACATGCTTGGATACAGCACTCTGTGAACAGCCAGCTTCTTTGGCAATGAATGTTTGTGGCTTACCCTCCTTTTGAAGTGTGTCAATGATTGTCTTCTGGACAACTGTCAGATCAGCAGTCTTCCCCATGATTGTGTAGCCTAGTGAACCAAACTGAGAGACCATTTTGAAGGCTCAGGAAACCTTTGCAGGTGTTTTGAGTTGATTAGCTGATTGGCATGTCACCATATTCTAATTTGTTGAGATAGTGAATTGGTGGGTTTTTGTTAAATGTGAGCCAAAATCATCACAATTAAAAGAACCAAATACTTAAACTACTTCAGTCTGTGTGCATTGAATTTATTTAATACACGAGTTTCACAATTTGAGTTGAATTACTGAAATAAATGAACTTTTCCACGACATTCTAATTTATTGAGATGCACCTGTATAACAGGCTTATATGTGACCATGTTATTTGAACAACATGCAACCTAATTGAGGGTCCTGGACTATAATGATGTCAGTTAAAAGTAGCCACAGAGTAAGTTGAAAGCATTGAAAAATGCAAAACTGCAGAATACCGAGCAATCAAACTGGCCTTGAGATTTCCCTGTGTGAAGGTTAATCCCACTGCCTATGCAGCTGTCACATCTTCCCCTCAAACACACACACACACATATATGAACAAACACACTTACACAAATGAACGACATAGTCATCTATCATCCCTGAGCTCAACACACCCATTGAGAAAGCTCCTGCCATCCACCTGACATAAATCCAGTCAAGCAGCTGCCATGACAAAAATCCTTGCCTGTTTAAATGATTATAGCATGTCTCGATCAAATTTTACTTATTCTTAGAACACAAGCATGATGCCATGTGGTCTGAAGCTGGTAGGAGGTGATGATAACAGGTTGGCTGTACAGTGGTGGTGAAGCCCAATATATGGTTCTGTTTGGAAGCTGGAATGAGGTGTAACAATTACTGAGATGAGATAGGTTCGGTTTGTGAAGTTGCGAGGCATGGTGAATGGCAGTATTGGGTTGCATTGAGTGGTAAGCTAGTTTTTGACTTGTGGTGTTAAGCTGTGTGGTGAGTAGAGGTCTGCAACCTGACCTGGGCCTGACGGGACCCGAGAAACCGACAGGTTTCGTGCCGGGTTCGGGTCAGTTTTTCCAAGTAGGACTTTGGGTTCGGGTCGGGTTTGTAATTAATGAAAAAATAAACAGGCCTACCGAACTTGTTTCTCACACACGCTTTCACGATCGGACGAGTTAGGGGCCGTTCACAACAAACATGTTTTTGCGCGCGTCTGTTTTCCCATGCAGGACAAATGTCTTTGACTGTTGCACCGTGTCCCACTGTTTCTTCAGCATCTCGCACAAAACCGGTAATTTTTAAACACCGCATCAAGTTAAAAAGAACTTCAAATATTCAAAAACGCATGTTGAGACACCTGCGCGCTGTTTTATTCTTTGTGCTGTGTCTAGATTGTTTTTAGCACAGGTGTCACAAAGATTCAACGTTATGAACAAGTTCAGGCTGTAAAGAGGAGACTGTTGCATTGTGTTATATTATTCCAGATGGTTCTGCACCAAGCAAAGTTTCAGCGCATAAACAATTTCGGGTTAGGCTTATAATCTGACGGTATCGTTCAGGCTGTGTAGGGTCGGGCCACACAGTCTCGGGTACGGGCCGCGTTTCATTTTAAGGCCCGTGCAGACCTCTAGTGGTGAGGTAGTGTGGTGAGCTGTGGTGTTGGGTTATGAGATAAGGTGAGGTGTTGTCCTGTGGTATTTAGCTGGGCTAAGGGCTAAACGATTAATCGAATAGTCTGCATGTGCTGCTCGCTGCGCTTACTGTATGTGCGCAGTGCTGTTCTCCGTTATATTTACAGTACTCTAGATTAACTTATTGCACATTTTCACAGTTTCACATATGCTTGGCCACTAAAAGACACTATCCAAGTCTAAAGTAACCCCATAACACTCTCTTAATTTATTTGTATAGCATCAGCAAACTGTCGTGAAATGCTAGTTGACCGTTACTGCTGTTATGCTCTCTCCAAAGATAGAACCGCGAAGGTTGTTGTCTCGGTACTATAAGATCTCTGGTTACGTCTTCTAGCACTTCGTCACAGGAGCGGCTAAATGGTGAGCGTTGCCACACTGTGGACCCACTAATTAGTGCAAATATTTCCTGCCGCATTCTGTGCTTTCAGAGTATGCTCGGTTAGAAAAATCGGGCCGCATGCATTCAGTGCTCGAGCACTCTGCTGATGACAAAATTTACAATCACACATTCAGTACGCAGACGCCTAGCGTTCACGTCTAACCAAAGTATACTTTGGGCTTTAATCTGTAGTGTAATTGGATTGTAATGATGTGTTGAGCTGTTGTTGGGTCATGGTGGTGTATTAAGTTGTAGCGTAGGGTCATGCTAGTGTGTTGAGCTGTAGTGTTGGTCATGGTGCCATGTTAAATTGAAGTGTTGAGTTGTGGTAGTGTGTTAAGCTGTGGTGCTGGGTCTCGTAGTAGTGCATTGAACCATAGTATTGGTTATTGTTGTGTCTTGAGCTGTTGTCTTGTGTTGAGCTGTTGAAGTCATGGTGACGAATAGATGACTTTAAGAGGTGGAGATGAGCTCTCAACTGAATTCATTGTTTTCATGAAAGATGCTGTTGCTCCTGCTGCATGCCTAAATTAGCTGGCAGTGTTTGGATTACACAAGGGAGCTCTCACACAGGATTTATTCTAGCCTGCAGGAGCAAAGGATATTTTCATCTCCACACACACACACACACACACATAGATGCTCAGTCACCTCTACACACAAAGAAACAACACTAAGAAAAAAAACCTTAAGAGCACAAACAAGCCTTTTGGTTACAGAGGCACTCACAAACACATAGTGTGGTCAAATAAGGATGCACTGCTCACTCCATCATTCATTTTATCCCTCACCTGTACTAGTACATGATCCATGTCATCAGAAAAAACACTCGCATGCACTCCCACACAATCATACACACACTCACGCTCAAAATACTTAACGAGAGCCTCTTTCATGGCCTCAGGATCAGTGCTGTTGTCAAGTTTACCGACTGCTCATATTACAGATGGGTTTCACAGCTTTCTACCCATCTAACACAGAGATGGAGATAATAGAGAGGTAGAAACTGAGAGAAAGAGACCATGCAGCATTTTTCCTTTGATTTTGAGTGTCATGTGAAATAACCACCACCGCAGTGGGTTTCACTGAACCAACCAATGACACACACACACACACACACTCACTCACTATGAGTACCTAAACAAGCTGCAGTCTGTGTATTATCAATTCTCCTCTATTAACGGATTACATTTAAACAAAGAATCACCCGTCCATTCGAACCCTAAACAAAGCAGCCTCATCAAGCCGTTGTCAGTGTGCAGGTGTGTGTGTTTAATAATTTCTAATGACTGAGACTGATGCCCCCCCTCACAACACACACACACATGCACATTTGTTGCGGGTCGGCGAGCATGAGGCCTGCTGAAGCGCCTAATCCCGCGTCTGTAGACTTCAGGAACACACCACGATGCACCTTGATGCGAACGCAGATTAGAACCTTTAATCCAGCCCTCTCAATCTGGAGATCTTTTTTTAAAACCTCACAGCTAATCCAACAGAGGTTTGTTTACTCTTTGAAGACCCAGTTTAACCCAGCCTAGATTATACCTTACTAAAGAAAAAAACTTTAACTCAGTGTCTCATGTCAGGATTGAATAGCTTGTATCCTCTTAAACACAGACAGAAAGGACTAAACTGTAGCCTAAACTACTCTATTAACCATATTTATGCAGATAAAACCCAAATCCATTATATCTATTCATGTTTGAGACACAATAAAAGCATAAAGTTTAAACAGATGTATGGGCAAACTACCTTTTTCTGTCTCCATCTCATCCCTGTCATTTTGTGTGCCTTTTCTTGCAAGTAAAAAAATTTGTAATTCTTACTGCGCCGAGGTGTTCTTTGCCAGCGCAGCTAAAATGAAAAGGTTTTGTGGTGGCAGTGACCAGATTTTAAATGCAGCAAGATCAATAAAGAAGAGGGGGCTGCTTGAGCATAATCTTTCTGATCTGAGTGTCTTTCAGTAAGTGTGTGTGTGGGGTCAAATACTGCATGTCCTGCACTCAGCTTCCTCAGTGCAGTAGATTCTCTCCCATCCCATAGCTCTCGCCAAATCCCACCCAGCCGCGCGCGCTCTCTCTCTCTCTCTCTCTCTCTCTCTCTCTCTCTCTCTCCCCTCTTTCTCTCTCTCTCTCTCTCTCCCCTCTCCCACAAGAGAAGCATCATTCCTGCCATTCCTGAAATCTTGGCTATTTCTATTCAGGATGCAAATATAGTGCTAAGCGCTAGCACAAATAGGCCAAACTACTGGCATTTCAAACATGGGCTCCATTAACTCAGCAGGGGGACTGGGGCTCGGCAGCAGCAGCCCACGACACAGACAACATGACAGTCTCCTGGAGGGCAAACAACACTGGAGACACAACCAGCACAGGTGGAGAAAAAACAGCCCTCATCTCTCCAGAATATTCCTCTGCCCGGAATCACTAAGTCACTCAAACCCTCATTCAAGAGCTGAGAGAGATAGAGAGGAGGAGGAGATGAAAAGCAGAACAACTGGCATGCAGAAGGGTTTTAGAATGACGACCTTCAGGTGTCGAGCTGGAGATCAGCCTCGCTGATTCACAACAGAATTACAGCCTGAAATGCTAGCAGAAAGAAAGATAGACACATTTTTCATGTCGTTCCACACCTGTATGACTTTCTATCTTCTGTGGAACACAAAAAGATGTTACAGCAATAGTTCACCCAAAAATTTAAATTCTCTCATCATTTGCTCACCCTCAGGCCATCCCAGATGTGTCTGACTTTCTTTTTTTGCAGAACACAAAGATTTTTAGATGAATATTTCAGCTCTGTAGGTCCACACAATGCAAGGGTTATGGTGACCAGAACTTTGAAGCTCCAAAAAGCATATAAAGGAAACATAAAAGTAATCCATACGACTATAGTGGTTCAAGGGATAGTTCACCCAAAAATGAAAATTCTCTCATCATTTACTCACCCTCATGCCATCCCAGATGTGGATGACTTTCTTTCTTCAACAGAACACAAACAAATATTTTTAGAAACATACCTTAGTTCTGTAGGTCCATACAATGCAAGTGAATGGTGATCAGACCTTTGTAGCTCCAAAAATCACATAAAGGAAACATGAAAGTAATCCATAAGACTCCAGTGTATAAATCAATGTCTTTAGAAGCATATAGGTGTGGGTGAGATACAGAACATTATTTAAGTCCCTTTTTACTCTAAACCTTTCAGATGTAAAAGTGAAAGTTGAGATATAGTAGGGCTGAAACGATTAGTCGATATTATTGACAACGTCGACAATAAAAAATTGTCGACAAACATTTCTGTTGTCAAATAGTTGTTTGATTTAATTTAACGTAACATGAGATCATATAAAACTCTAATGATGACATGAGAGCAGCACTGCAGTTCACGCCTGACTGAGGAGAAGAAGAATTACACAGCTCACAGTCCAGATGCACTCTAAACTTTCCAAACAGCTTCAGGTAATGTAGATCGCAAAGTATGAGGGAATTATAATGCAAAACTACAAAATAAGTAAATACAGAAGCACTCTCGTTGTGAAATAAGTGGAGCTGGAGCTCTTTAAAAGGAAACATCCCAGCGTTACATCTTTAATGCAGTTACATTTAATGCGTTATAGCTTTATTAAAGTTCAAATAATACGGAACGGATCATGTAAATAACTACAAACTCTGAAACTGCCATTTCTCTGTGCGGTCAGCGCCTCTTCTATGAGTTGCGTGAATGTCCCGATCTAAGGGGGAGAGATTGAAACTGCATCCGGCTGATGCACACTCTGTCACAGAACGCTCGTCCCTCGAGCTTAATGCAGCTAGATTATAACGTGATGACTCGCGATTTATTGGATCATAATATGTCACTGTGCATTTCTTCTCGTGAAGAAAACTGGCAATATGCAGCTTTATTAATGAGAGAGTTTGTTTTTTTGTGAGTTAAAGATGGATTGAAGTGAACAGAAAGGTGAGAGAGGGTAGTCTTTGCCCCATTATACACTGCAACAACATACGTTTTTGATTTTGTTTTTGTTTCGGCATGTTTTCCAATATAAATATCTAAAACTCCTTTAAAACAAGGCACATTTCCTTTAGCAGCTATACTGTAGAAAAAGTGTTATCTGAGAATGTTGAATATAATATTAAAAATACAAATATTTTAAAATATCTAAAAATCCTTTAAAAAAAAGATGCATTCACCTGAGCAGCAGCATATAAGATATTTAGATTTGCTTTTAGATATATTTTCCCAATATATTTTGTCTTCACTGCACTCGCAGAAGTATAACCAAGTGAAAAAATACACTTATATTTAAGATACATTCTCTTAAAGCAAGTCTAAATATCTTATATATTTCTTCTCAAGTAAATGTATCTTGTTTTAAGGATTTTTAGACCATTTTAAATGGAAAACAAGATAAAAACACTTGATTACAATAGGATTTCTTTGTCTTTACTGAATTAAACTTAATAAAAAAGTTTTTTTTCCCCCTTTAATTCAGTGAATGTCATTTAGATGTATTTTTAAAAGATGATTTTGTCCTCTTTATTGTTAGTAAGCATGTTTAATACAACCTTTTAACTCTGGACACAAGCTGAATAATCGGTTAAGAGCTAATGATTAATCGTTGCAATAATCGCCAAATAGTCGAATAATCATTCTAATAATCATTAGATGAATCGATTATCAAAATAATCGTTAGTTGCAGCCCTAATTTATAGTAAAAAAAAGACTTGAATTTTGATCTGTTCCTCACTCACACCTATCTTAATGCTTCAGAAGATATGGATTAAAACACTGGATTCATATGGATTATTTTATGATTTCTTTGTGCTTTTTTTAGCTACAAAGTTCTGGTCACCGTTCACTTACATTGTAAGGACCTACAGTGCTGAGATATTTGTGTTCGGCAAAAAAAAAAAAAAAAGTCATACACATCTGGGATGGCATGAGTAAATGATGAGAGAATTTTAATTTTTGGGTTTAAATCCATATCTTCAGAAGTGATATAAGTGTGGATGAGAAACAGATCAAAATGTAAGTCCTTTTTTACTATAAATCTCCACTTTCACTTTTTTTTTTTTTTGACGATTCGCATTCTTCGTGCATATTGCCACCTACTGGTCAAAGGTGGAGATTTACAGTAAAAAAGGACTTAAATATTGATCTGTTTCTCAACCAACACCTATCATGTCGCTTCTGAAGACATCAATTGAACCACTGTTATCATATGGATTACTTTATGTGCTTTTTGGAGCATCAAAGTTCTGGCCATTATTCACTTGCACTGTGAGGACCTACAGAGCTAAAAATCTTAATTTGTGTTCTGCAGAAGAAAGGAAGACATACACATCTGGTATGGCATGAGGGTGAGTAAATCATGAGAGAATTTTCATTTTTGGGAGAACTATCTTTTAAGTAGAATGTTAGGAAATCACAGCCTCAGTCACAAATCATTGTATGGAGAGAGAAAAAATGAAATGAAAGTGAATGGTGACTGAGGCTAACATTCTGCTAAACATCTCATTTTGTGTTCCACAATCGAAACAATGTAATACAGGTTTCTGTTGTTTTATTACCATCAATCTGTTCTTTTAAAATACACTTCCCAATGCTCAATTCCTTATTGTGAAGTTACAGCAAAAGCGATTTTTCTTTAAGTCTTATATGAAGCGTTTCTACAGGGAAAAATCAACCCTTTCACCTTGTCTGTGAAAAACAAGCGATCAGACAGCCCAAGAAAAATAACCTTGAGTTTCATCAGGGATATTCTCACATTGAATGATAAACAGAGGCCCGAGGGATGCTGAACCAAAATGCAGCTAATTGCCTGCTTCTGAAATTCGGCCCCTGTGTCCTCTCTGTGTTTATCTGAAAACAAAGTCAGTTTGGTGTGACCTGCTTGAGCTGCTGGTAGACAAGCCCATTCATTTAACTGTCCGCAGAAATGCGAATCTCCAGCTCCACTGCCTTGTTACCACGGAGGTACAGAAGATCATGTTTGCGACACAATTATCACGACTTGCGCTTCTGCAGACACAAACAGTTGTCGCCAGAGCGCTAATGTTCATGCTAAATTGCAACCCACATAACCCGTTATTATGTAAGAGCCAACTGTCGAGAGGAAATTCTACAATCAAAGCTGTTTGTTAACGACAAAATAAATCATTAGCCAAGAAAGGCAAGATAGAGATACACTTAACCATGACACCACTTAGCATCATGCCAACAGTCGTCCTAGGAAGCAGCACAGAGAAAAGTATTTGTCAGTATTTATAAAGTGATTTGCCAAGTCGTTATGAGTGCAAGGACGCAAACTGCTCGGGAAACAAATGCACCACTGACCTTCCAGCATCTATTTGGGGCTGATTCATTTGGCTGATACTGGCCACACACGTGGCACACCCCAGCTTGTATAATCAAGTCCGTGCTTGCATTTGAGCTCTTTAAATGGCAGGTGTTATGATCAGGTGAGAACTTCCCACTACCTTGGACTTTTATAGGACGGTTAAATCAAACAACACACCAGGAAACTCTAGGCTGAGCTTTCCCAAGTCCATTAATAATATCAATGTCACCAGTGCAATGCCAAAATCAATGTAAACAAATAAGGAAAACCAGAGGTTCTGGCTTACGATGCTGCTACTTATGTGTCATTATCCAGACTGACGCAGAGGGAAGAACCATGGTTTTACCCATACTTTTCTGTTCATCCATCTTCTTCTTTATGCTTTAGCAATCGTCTCCACTTACTTTACACATAGTAAATGTTTCAAATAATTCATCTGAAAGAGGAGCTACCCTGAAACCGTGAAAAAACTACGAAAAAAGGTGTTCATTTACCAAACAGAACCCAAGCGCTAATAATTCCCTAAAAGGGTGTAAAGTAAGTTGTTAAAGTGAACGGCACAATATTATACGGCGCAGTTGACAATAATATCGTCTAATCCAATAAGATGTAGAATGAAACCCCATAGAGCCATTTAGACTATAAGACGCGGGCAGGGCTGTGCGAGTTAACGGCTCTCCAGTCATTCATATGGATCAGCGTGAGTGGAACATCCAATAAATTCAAATCATCTTTAAATGAACCGCACTGATCATTGCCCTGTTTTAGAGGAAGTGTGATTATAAACCCGAGCCAGCGCGCATGTGGGATCGTGGGTGCTACAAGATAACTTGTGCAAGATTTGTCAGTTTCTGCATCTTGAGACCCATTTCCTACAGCCTACATTTCTCCTAATCAGCTTATTACACTGAAATCATTTGTTTTTATGAAGGATGTGCAAACAACGTAGACATGCAAATGGAGTTTAAATGAGATCCATCTAAACGTCTCAAATTAAAGCTAATTCCTGGATGCGAACATCTTTTCGCAGGCCTAACCCATATCCTGCCGGGAAAACAACAAACATACGTGTGGCTGGCAGTCTAACCCTGAGCTAAGTTCTTTTCTTTCCTTTTTTTTCTTCACAGCTACAGACATTCAGGGGTCTGGGTGTGCTTGAGAGAGCACAGTGTGAGATCCCTTCAAACCCCAACAGCACAAACAGGCCCTGACAGATTTGCTCTCCCTAATTCGCGGTAAGAAAAACAGCACAAGTATATAAGAGATCTTCTGTGTGCTCAGAGAATGCACGCAAGCACACTTGCACAAAGAGAGGGAAAAAAACATCCAACAACAGTCATTTCTAATGGAAGAAGAGAGTGGGTGAGACTGTTCCGTTTCAATTCACTGATACCGCTAATGGCTTCTTAGCGGTTCCATGAAATCAAGCAGCTGTCAAGGCGATGCATCGGGAACAGGGAGTAAGAGGCGGCATTCCCACAAGAGAAAAGCATCGCGTCAGGATGTTTGGCTAAACATCTGCTCCCCTGCTCTCATGGCTTGAGCAACAGCACATACCCAGACAAAGAGATGGGAGGTGGAAACACTGACTTCTCCATCTGAGGCATTCTGTAAAAACAACAGCCTGCTCCATGCATAATGACTAGGCCACTGGGCTAGATGAGACAGAGCCCTGCTGATACAAAACAGACACAGTCCGACCATTTAACCAGCCCATGGTGATCCTTGGAGGTTTGCGTCGCTGGCCACTAATTGTAAAAAGTTCATGACATGCACAACGGAAACTTTCAAATATGCAACACTTGCTTTTTTAGAGGTGAAAGTGGACTTTAAACCCACTACAAATATATATATATATATATATATATATATATATATATATATATATATATATATATATATTGTTTTTTTTTTTTTTTTTGGGACAAAACTATTTTTAGTAACTCTAAAAATAAAGAGGTTAACTGTAGAGCTAAACAAAATTATGTAACATCCATCTCTCCCTTTCTCTGTGAATACACAAATACAAGATATGGGAGGCTACATATAGAAGTACATAAAATCATAGGGTAGCCAAATCACTAATACAAATCTGAAGTAATCTGGTTGTCTAAATGATTAAATTAATGTTCAAGCAGACCAAATCTACTAACCCCATGACTTAGAAGCAGTGTTGGGTGTAATGCATTACTAAGTCATTAATTACTGTAATTAAATTACTTTTTCATTGAAGAAAAAAGTAAGGGATCACTCTTAATTTTTCAGTCATTTAATTACAGTTACTTCTGATGTAATTGCGTTAAATACTGTATAGACTATAAAACAATTCTATATAAAACAATAGTGAATTTAAAATCGAAATTTAATGTCTAATGTTAAAATGTATGTTTTCTAATTTAACGCTGCCCCCTTAAATTCTTTGGCCAGTTCATGAATAATTTATTTGTTTTTATATGATTTATTTGAAAGAATTAAAAGAACAGTTTCATGTTTATTCTTAGCCTATATTTTTCATCTGGTCGAGGTTGATAAAGGTTTTAGAAAGTAATTAGTAATAAGTAATGCAATTACTTTTCAAAGTAATCTAATTACACTGTAAAAGATGTAATTAGTAGTTAGTAATTAATTACTTTTTTAGAGTCACTTACCCAACACTGCTTAGAAGCTTTACATTCACGTGACAACTCGGTCTAATTTCCTAAATTCAGCATTAATCAAAATATTAATTTGATCACAAAATGCTGAAGCTGAAAAACATACATTGTCAAAAAAAAAACAAACAAAAAAAAAAAAAAAATTATATATATTGGGTGTGAAACCTCGGATCACCGATTCGTCATTACAACATATCCTTAATGGCAATGATGACATTTCTAAACTCTTAGATATGTCTGTAAAAAGTCACAATTTGAAACCCGATTAAACAGTTTGTCACTAAATGACATTAATATGACATTAGCAGCCCATAACGCGTGCTGATGTCATTCACTCCACCTGTAAACAATGAGTCACTAAACATCACAAACAATTCTCAAGATCGTTTAAAATGCTCGTTTTTATTCATAGTGTCATTCTGTAGCCAAAACAACTCGGAAAACAGAGTTTCCCAGCCATGCCAAGCCAGATAACAAAATCGACGCTTTCTTGGGAAAACATCACATTTGACTTAAACTTCACATGACGTCACCGCTCCCACATAACACATTTCTGAACTTTCTGCCTGAAACGACATGTGCAGGTCGAGTCCTGGGAGTACACAGATCCGCCAGTTAAAATGAACCAAGATGGCGTGAGGCTTGTTGTGTAGAGGGCAGAAAAAATGGAGGATATTGTAATATACACAAAGGGATAAATTTCAACAACTCGGCCGGGCGGCAGCTGCTGCGCTTTAAGGAAGCAACAAAGATAAGAGAGACGCGGAGCTCGAACTCAACACCAGCGACCCGCTCCGACAAACCAGACGATTTCCCGTCGAATAGACAAGCCTGTGAGCTTTAAACAATTAACAGGTTTCTACTAAAAGGAATTGTACAGTAAATGTGTTTATCTTGTTTTCTCAATGAAGCGCTGTTAGCGTTTGCCATCATCTGAGAGACGGACATTAAACAGACCAAAGGTAGCTTCTGCTCCTCTACCTCCAAGTGACTCCCGCACCGCCTTGTCAAAATAACCCCTTTAAAAAGCACTAATGACATGTTTTTACATACCCAAATCAACGGCAGGGAAGCGCTCCCTCTTTTCAAACATGTTTAGATGCATTCGGGAATGTTTACAAACAGTTTACATATAAAAACGGAACAGTTAAAGCGCACGCGAGAGGGCACAAAGGCAGATCCCACCCCCGCGCGCAACATTGTGTCCGCTCGTAAAGTTTGGCGATATTCGCCGTCACATTTGGAAAATGTCTCTCTATCGGGTCTTCCGGATAAAACCCTTTTAAAGGGGTTTGACAAGTTTTGCGCTTTATTTTTTACGCTCGAGGGACACGCGAAGCCAACCGAAAGAAACTGTCGGATTAGCTGCCCTCGCTAAGAAATCAAGCCGACCAGCGACAAAACATTGATTCTCCAATGAAATAACCGAGCCAGCTCTCAATAAATTACAAACTTACCCTTAGTTTTGACACTTGGTGTAATTCCGCTTCGGTCGGGTTCGAAGTATCACTTCAGGTAAACGTTGCCCTTTGTTTTCCTTTTTCGATTTGGTTTTGTAAGAGGCCGGTGTAGCAGGAGATGATGAAGAAGGGAATTGGGCAGTAATTGAGTCTCAGTGTGTGTGTGAGTGAGTGACTGTGTGTGTGTGTTAGTTACGAACAGCAGATTGAAGGAGAGTCCTCTCAAGGTTTATTCTGCCTCTCTTCAAGGAATCAAAGTGACGTCAGCGGACAATACTTTAAACGATAAAACTTTTATTCGCCGTGAATAGGCGAAAGTGTGTATGTATGGAGTTATATATGTGCCACAATTCTGTACGCGCAAAATTATATTTTGATCGCACAAAAATGTTTTGCATGCGCAAGATGATATTTTGAGTGCAAAAAAAAAAAAAAAAAAAATCTGCATGTGCAAGATGATATTTTGAGAGCACAAAAAATGTTCTGCACACCCAAGATTAAATTTTGAGCGCACAAAAAGTTATTTTGCATGCGCAAGATGGTATTTCGAGTGCTAAAAAACGTTCTGCTCGTGTAAGATGACATTTTGAGCACACAAAAAGTTATCTTGCATGCGCAAGATGATATTTTGAGTGAAAAAAATAAAAAATAATTCTGCACGAGCAAGATGATATTTTGAGAGCACAAAAATTTTTCTACACGCACAATTTGATATTTTGTATTAAAAAAAAAAATGTTCTGCACACGCAAGATTAAATTGAGTGCACAAAAAGTTATTTTGCATGCGCAAGATGATATTTTGAGTGAAAAAATAAAAAATAATTCTGCACGCACATGATATTTTGTGCAAAAAAAAAAATTTCTGCACACGCAAGATTACATTTTGAGTGCACAAAAAGTTATTTTGCATGCGCAAGATGGTATTTTGAGTGCTAAAAAACCGTTCTGCACGCGTAAGATGACATTTTGAGCGCACAAAAAGTTATTTTGCGTGCGCAAGATGATATTTTGTGTGCAAAAAAATGTTCTGTACATGCAAGATTACATTTTGAGCGCACAAAAAGTTATTTTGCATGCGCAAGATGATAGTTTGAGTGCTAAAAAATTTTCTGGACGTGCAAGATGATATTTTGAGTGCACAAAGTTATTTTGCATGCACAAGATGGTATTTTGAGTGCTAAAAAATGTTCTGCTCACGTAAGATGACGTTTTGAGCGCACAAAAAGTTATTTTGCATGCACTTGAACTGAGTTTTGTAAAGCAATGTATCTTCTTGCAAAGATTAATTCATTTTGAGCAAACGAAAATCAATTTAGCGCTTGAATAAAGTTTATTTAAATGTGAATTTGCTCAGAATTCTTAAATTTAGCTTTCTCCTCCTACCCACTCTGCGTGCAAAATAACTTTTTGCATGCTTGAAATATCATCTTGCGCACGCAGAACATTTTTGTGTGCTCAAAATGTAATTTTGTTTGCGCAGAATTGTGGCACAAATATAACTCCATATTGTATGTGGCGAATTATGTCAATTGCACGCTTTATTTTAAGCATCTGTTACTGTTTACAAAGGCTTATGGGGCTACTTTTAGTTATTTAAGTTTACATTTGTTAAACAAAAATGTTACATGCTATGTCTTTTTTTTTTAATGTGGAATCATATTAGGTATTTTAAACGACAGTAATTACATGACACAAAACTGCCTGAAAAAAAATAAAAATATTATAATTATTTTTGATTCAGTTATTAAAATTAACATTTGGGAGTACACGTTAATGAGATTTACATTCATCTGAATGCACAAGACATTAGGTTGTACATATACACCGATCAGCCACAACATTAAAACCACCTGCCTAATATTGTTTAGGTCCCCCTTGTGCTGCCAAAACAGCGCCAACCCGCATCTCAGAATAGCATTCTGAGATTATGTAATTCTCACCACAGTTGTACAGAGTGGTTATCTGAGTTACCATAGACTTTGTCAGTTTGAACCAGTCTGACCATTCTCTATTGATCTCTCTCATCAACAAGACATTTCTGTCCACAGAACTGCCGCTCACTGGATGTTTTTTGTTTTTGGCACCATTCGGAGTAAATACTAGAGACTGTTGTGTGTGAAAATCCCAGGAGATCAGCAGTTACAGAAATACACAAACCAGCCCATCTGGCACCAACAATCATGCCACGCTCCAAATCATTGAGATCAAATCCCCCCCCCCCATTCTGATGGTTGATGTGAACATTAACTGAAGCTCCTGACCCGTATCTGCCTGATTTTATGCACTGCACCGCTGCCGCACGATTGGCTGATTAGATAATCGCATGGATGTTTGTTGGTGCCAGATGGGCTGGTTTGAGTATTTCTGTAACTGCTGATCTCCTGGGATTTTCACGCACAACAGTCTCTAGAATTTATTCAGAATGGTGCCAAAAACAAAAAACATCCAGTGAGTGGCAGTTCTGTAGACAGAAATGTCTTGTTGATGAGAGAGGTCAACAGAGAATGGCCAGACTGGTTTGAACTGACAAAGTCTATGGTAACTCAGATAACCACTCTGTACATTTGTGGTGAGAAGTACATAATCTCAGAATGCTATTCTGAGATGCGGGTTGGCACTCTTTTGGCAGCACGAGGGGGACCTAAACAATATTAGGCAGGTGGTTTTAATGTTGTGGTTGATCGGTGTATAGCCTACACAATAGCAAAGTTAATCTGATAATGTGGCGTCCAGTGAAATGGAAATTAAATTCTAAGATTGGTTACTTGTCATTCACAAGCTGTCAAATAAATACCACAAGACAATGATGCATGATCAAACTTGATTGCATTTGTTTCCTGTTACCTCCATAGCTAAATTCAGGGATTATGGATTAACCCAGCTAATCTGACCCTATTTCCCCTCAAATCATCTGGGAGTGAGACAAGGTGATAACATTCCTATTTGACAACAGAATTTCCGTAATCCAAAAGATAGAAAAATAGAGGATCTGCCCCCACCACGCTCAGGAGGAATAGCAAATAAAAGGCAGAATAATGGAAACTGTTACATTTAGTATGACGCTCATTGATCTCTCATTTGAATTACACTTGCGGGCAAAGCGAGGGGCGGCGGAATGGCCCTTTGCAGCGGGAGCCGAGCTGGGCACCATGAGGCAGACAGCCATCTGTGCCTAATTGTGTGTTTTTCTCCCTGCCGCTGCACTCACAATCAGCAACAGGCTGAGGGGGGCCCTCTGACCTAGACTGGGCCAGGGGCTGGCATGGGGTGAGGGATGAAGGGGGTGGAAGATTATTTCATTGAGCAAGAAAACAACAACCGGGGGGGGCGAGGTGGGACACGCTGCCACTCCTTAGTGAGATAGAGGGGTAGCAAGAGGAAGGAAAAAATAGAGAGGGGCAACTCAGCTTCACGCTTCAGATGATGCGACTATAGACACTTGCGTACATTGAGTTTTTGCTCTGTGTGATGAGCGGAAAGCACTGTGATTTTTTTACATTTTTTGATTTACCTGTGTTATTGTCATGTGACCACACTGGTATTTTCATCTGGTGAGCTGTTTCCGATTGTAATCGGAGAGAATTTGTGATGCTATCATTAATGTGTGTATATTGAAATTAAAGATGCATTTGAAAATTGTTGAAAGGAGAACTGGGGATACTGAGGACATACAACAAATCATTTTCAAGTGTTGCAAGAATTAGGCACATTTTAATAATGTACACTTATACTGTCGTTTCAAAGTACTAGTGTTAATGTCGTGTAACTACACGGCTGAGCCAATTCCAGTTGTGGTCAGAGAGAATTTATGACTCTGAATCTGTAATTACTGCTGAGGCCATTTTTTTTAATGTCCGTATAATGAAACTAAATATATATTTGAAAACTGATAATAGGAGAAACGGAGATACTGAGTGATCAGAGAACATAGAGGGCATGCAGACTGACTTGTTCACCAATTTATGCATTCGTTCACTGATCCTCTTTTAATCCCCCCCACCCCACCCCCACCTGTTGTGAAAAAGGATGCTTTTGGGGGGACACTGAGAGGCAGGCAGACCACCAGGGATCAGTGCACCGGAGAACGGGAGGAATAGATAGGATGATTCGAACTGCACACGTGTGCACTCTTGTGTCTGAACGTGTGCATGTGTGTATGGTACATGTGCTTATGTTTATCTGTGATCATCAGACCACCCTAACCACATAGGAAAGCCGTAATTGTGTGTATACAGTATGTGTGTGTGCACACATGATGGTAATATTCCTCCTTCTGAGTGACTATGTGTGTAACCTCCTCCCCTCTTCCAGCAGGGACACACGGGGGTTTGTAATTGTGTGGTGGTTCTTCATTAGAGCTTATGTATGTGTGTGTGTGTGTGTGTGTGTGTGTTGGGGGTTGGGGTGTGTGTGGGTGGGTGAGGAGCTCAGGCTCTTAGGACTATGAGCTGCGTCATTAACGGAGGCTGGGCCTCTCCGCATGCAGCCTGAATGTCAGCCGTACCTCGGTCATTTGAAACATAATAAGCACAAGTACAATGAATGCAATGCAAGCCTGCTGGGGGAGGGGGTGAGTGGAGGGAACACAGCCTGTCTCTTCTGTCGGATTGTTGTTGTTTTTTTTTTTTTAAAGAGACTTGATTAGAAGATATAATAACCCCCTGAATAATAACTGGTAAAGACGATCTCCCTCGAGACTGATGGAAACCAAATTAATGTGCCGATTTGGATTTAATTGTTATTTTTCTATTAGTGTGCATAAAGACAGAGGAGATGTCCATCTAGAGCGGGAGCTGTGCTTGCAGCTATTGATTTTTTTTTCTCCTCTTTCTCACCCCTCTCTTATTTTAATAATCTCACAACTCCACATTCCCTAATACCATTAACAACACTAACCTTCCAGTGCCACAAAAGCGTTTAATTTCCAATGACTCAAATTTCTCTCCAAGAGACTAAAATAGTGTCTTTTACGCAATTTGCTGGCCTTAAGGAATAATTGAATTGCGAGCCTCTCACTTAGTCTTGCATAAAATCACTAGGCAAAGTGCTAATCAGTGTAAAAGAGACAATAGTTTCCCCAGTTTGCCTTATTAGCCTATTTTAAAAGAGCAAAGAGTGTTTTTCTCTTGACTGACTTTGGAGCAATGATACTCTAATCGGAAACTGTTTTCTTCCGAGCCGAGCAAACGATTGCGCCTGACGGACGATAGGAGAAGACCCGTTCCAAACACGGATATGACAAGAAATGTTTCTGTTAGGTATTCAAGCTGTTTGTTCCTCTGTCAGCGCTTCTGTTTGTATCCATAAATAAAAGATGACCTTTAAATGTTTACATAATTTATACAGCCATAAATTCTTAATATATCTGACTGCAAATGAGCGAGCGAGCCGCTTGATTGTGGTCCATAGTCGAGTTAAAATTCAGTCTGTCTGGTGTGATATATGCACACCTGTGTGTGAGTCAGCAATGAAAACCATTTTTACATTTGACTGGGGCAGGGGCTGTCTCCTCTTCCTATTCTATCATGTATATTTTAGTGCAGCTAAGCAGGAAGCATACAAATTATTACATCATCATGACATCAGAGTGTGTAGTCATAATGATCATGATGACTGCACATAAGCTGACCTTTGACCTGTGCATGTAATGTTTACAGAGAGGCGTGAGAGCGCATGCTTAACTCATTTTTGTCCTTCTGTTTACTGTAGGTGCATTTAATCATCCTTAGATGTGAGGAAAGTTGTAACATGGCGGCGATGAGATAAACAGATAGGAAGTGATGGAGTGGCAGACCCACGGGATATCCACATGAGGTGTGACAGACCACTGACATCAGCCCCTGTTCTCTTTCTTGTGCTCGCTCGCTCTCTCTCAGTCTCTCTCCCCCACACCCACTCATTTCCAGGAAGGGGTCATTAATGTGAGGGGGAAAAAAGGAATCCAGTCACGGCTTTAAAATGGAGTATCTTCTCATAGAGATGCAATCATTGCCAACGGTTCTGAGTCAGGCTGCACATTGCACAGAAGCTTTTAATTTCTTAAGTTAAGAGAGAAAATACATCATGTTATCCCTTGCAGTACAGTTTGGAACAAAGTACATTTTAGATTTTATTGGCACGCTATCAGAGCAGCTTCCTCGGGAATAGGAGGAATAGTTCACCCAGAAATGGAAATTCTCTCATCATTTTCTCACCCTCATGCCATCCCAGATGTGCATGCCTTCCTTTCTTCTGATTTACACAAATGAAGATTTTTTGAGGAATATCTCAGCTCTGTATTGCAAGAAGCACATAAAGGCAGCATAAAAGTAATCCATACAACTCCTGTGGTTAAATCCATGTCTTCAGAAGTGTTATGATAGGTGTAAGTGAAAAATGGATGAATATTTAAGTGCTTTTTTTGTTGTTGCTATTAATCTTCACTTTCAAACAGCCCTCCTTAGTGCTCTTCTCTCTTAAACGAATAGTTCACCCAAATCTGAAAATTCTCTCATCATTTACTCACCCTCATGCCATCCCAGATGTGTGACTTTTTCTTCTGCTAAACACAAATGAAGATTTTTAGAGGAATATCTCAGCTCTGTTTTGCAAGCACATAAAGGCAGCATAAAAGTAATCCATACAACTCCTGTGGTTAAATCCATGTTTTCAGAAACGTTATGAAAGGTGTAGGTGAAAAATGGATGAATATTTAAGTGCTTTTTTTGTTGTTGCTATAAATCTTCACTTTCAAACAGCTCTTCTCTCTTAAAGGTATGGTTCACCCAAATCTGAAAATTCTCTCATCATTTACTCACCTTCATGCCATCCCAGATGTGTATGACTTTTTCTTCTGCTAAACACAAATGAAGATTTTTAGAAGAATATCTCACTCTGTAGGTCCATACAATGCAAGTGAATGGGTGCCAAAATGTTGATGCTCCAAAAAGCACTTAAAGGCATCGTAAAAGTAATCCATATGACTCCAGTGTTTTAATCCATATCTTCAGAAGTGATATAATAGATGTGGGTGAGAAACAGATCAATATTTAAGTCCTTTTTTGCTAGAAAATCTTCTGTCTGCACAGTAGGGGGCGGTATGCATTAAGAATGTAAATCACCAAAAACACAAGAAGAAGAATGTAAAAGTGACTGTTTCTCACCCACACCTATCATATCACTTCTCAAGACTTCTCTTTAACCACTGGATTACGTTAATGCTGCCTTTATGTGCTTTTTAGAGCTTCAAAGTTTTGGACCCTGTTGAATTGCATTATATGGACTAAAAGAGATGAGATATTCTTCTACAAATCTTCATTTGTGTTCTGCAGAAGAAAGAAAGTCATACACATCTGGGATGGCATGAGGGTGAGTAAATGACGAGAGAATTTTCATTTTTGGGTGAACTATCCCTTTAAGTGTTGTCAGATTTTATGTTCACTTGACCACTAAACTGATCAAACCTTCCTGTCCTCACTGTCTACGACACATCAGCCCTGTTATAAAACACCAGTACAGTAGTTAAATGTTCACGTTTAACTGTTGTAATTGACATTTTCCCTCGCTCCCTTCAGCGATGATATATCAAAGAGTGCATCAGCCGCCGGAGGAGGAGAGAAAACATTAGGAGGATTAATAAAGAGAGGGGGGTGGGGATTGAAGAAAATAGATTGAGCTTTCACCGAGATCAGTAAAATAGGATCTGTCAAGCAACCCTGCAACATTCATCCTTTAGAGTAAAAAAAAAAAAAAGACAGAGGTATATTTTCATGGGTGGAAGGAAGGAAAAGCAGAGGACAGGCTGTGCAGCAGATCAATTCCCAGAGATTAGCTTTCAGCTGCTGTGCCTGCTTCCATTTGTAAAGATAATATCATTTAATAACCCTTTTGAATGACTATTTATATTACCACACTGCCTACAGTGCAAGGCACTAATGGAAATATTTAACATATATTTCCCTTTAAAAAAATGACGCTTTAAACAACAGTTGTATGAATTATTGTGGAATTAAAAGGAGTGTGCATAAATGGTTCTCCCTGGCCTTGGCATGCTGTTCTCAATTACATTCTGCTCAAGTGGAACAGTGCTAGTGCGGTGCTTTATCGTGCATGTATATGCACTGTTACCAAATGTCACATATAGATGCTATTTATGGTCTCTAGCATCAGTCCCAAGGGCATAGACAAATAAGGGTGTTAGTGAATCACTTCAAAATGTGCAAAGGAGTAGTACAATTATAGATCAAAGTAAAAGTAAGGGTAGCTGCAAGAAGATTCTCTGCCTGAAAAATGATAGCTTGGCTTTTGTTATTCTCCTTTGAGGATAGACATCCGAAAATGTGAAATGGACACTTCACGTTTGGCTACAAAGACAAAGAAAGAGTGTGAGAGAAAGATAAAGGCATAAAATTCTTCTGAATTCTCACTTAATGCGTGCAATATTTATTCACAAGTAACAATCTAATTTCACAACACTGATCCAGAACACCTTACTGCGGACTTCCCCTTCCTGTCTAGTGAAACGCTAAATTGCACAATGTCAACGGAACGTTCACATTTGTTCTCCCTTGCCCATCTCAGGGATTCTATTTAAATGTTCACGCCAACTGTCAGACCGCATCGAACCTTGATTTATGCAAAAACAACGTCTGCTTTAATTAGTCATTTCAGCTCAATGCTGCCTGTGCTTTAGGCAGCAAGCAGGGTCAGGCATTCGGAGGAGACTCCATGTTGTATGATCAAAACTAGGCCATCAGCAACGCCGTGATAATAGCCATGTCTTGTGTGTGTTCAAGTGGGTTTTTATCCCCCATGAGCCATCCATCTCCACTCAGCAGGGTGGTTTTGGGTGGAGGACGGATAATCACAGCAGTCGCTATACACCTGGAGGACTGGAAAATAATAAACAACTAACAGGTAGTGTTTCCCGGCAAATCTCTATGATTTTCAGGAACTTGAGAGGGAGAGAGAGATACAGAGAAAAAAGCAACATTCAGTGTTTACACTGCAATATTGCATTCATTACAAGACAACTGGTTAGAATGTACCAGTTCCATGTACAATTATGCACTTGTACAGTCATTTGTGGATTAGCGGAAAATGAAAGTAAACTAAACCATGTGTTATGGCTTGTTTGAATTGCAGCACTTCTCGGTTATCAGTCGCAATCACGTTGAGCAAACAAAAGTGTTCGAAACACACATCAACTGCCATTTCAGATGGAAAACTCGACAAACAGATGCTTAGAAGAGAGCTTCTTCTCTGGCGATGTGTCAGATGTTGGGGAAGTGCGTGTGAGGAACAACAATCACATGAATGGTTGGACAGAGAAACGTACTCTCACCAAGAATTCTATTTTAAGTTCTGTGTGCAGTTTGGCTGCCTGAAGTGGCATTGTGTCCTTTGTGAAAGCATGACCCTCTGAGGTGCGTTCATGTGCCGTGAACCTCGGCCGGGGGAAAAAAGCAGGAGGCTGGAGACCAGGGGAAGGCGTGGGAAAGCACTTGTGAACGAGGGAAAGAAGGACGGTGGAAAAGCCGAGAGGTCTGCAGGCATTCCTTTGTGATTACACATCTGTGGAGAAGGAGGCCAGACATTCTTTCAGCCATGTCTGAAGTTGCTGACTTCTACCCTTGATCCCTTAATTGTTGTTTTTTTTCTTCTATGTAAAAAAAGAAACTCAGCTGTGATTGTATTATTTGGTGAGTGGAGACTGTTTCCTTATATAGAAGTACGACACTCTGAATCAGTCCCCACACATTTAAAGGGATAGTTCACCCAAAAATGAAAATTCTCTCATCATTTACTCACCCTCATGCCATCCCAGATGTGTATGACTTTCTTTCTTCAGCAGAACACAAATGAAGATTTTTAGAAGAATATCTCAGCTCTGTAGGTCCATACAATGCACATGAATTGTGGCCAGAACCTTGAAGCTCCAAAAAGCACACAAATGCAGCATAAAAGTAAGCCATAAGACCTCCAGTGTTTAAATCCATGTCTTCAGAAGTGATATGATAGGTGTGGGTGAGGAACAGATAAATATTTAAGTCCTTTTTGACTATAAATCTCCACCTTTGACCAGCCCCGATCAGTAGGTGGCCATCTACGTGAAGATTGCGAATCGCCAAAAAACAAAAGAAGGAGAATGTGAAAGAGAAAGTGGAGATTTAAAGTAAAAAAGGACTTAAATATTGATCTGTTTCTCACCTATACCTATCATATTGCTTCTGAAGACATGAATTTTTGGAGCTTCTGGACAGCATTCACTTGCATTGTATGGACGTACAGAGCTGAGATATTCTTCAAAACAAACTTGTTTGTGGTCAACAGAAGAAAGAAAGTCATACACATCTGGGATGGCCTGAGGTTGATTAAATGATAAAACAATTTTCATTTTTGGGTGAACTCTAACTTTGTACTTTGTTTTAATGTCTTTAGATCCTGGAAAGTGCAAAAATAAACTGTTCGCCATCAGAGAGTAGAAAATGTTTATCAAACTTCTCTTGAAACTTCAGTATTGGGGCATCCATGTTTAGAGTTTCCTTCCTCTTTTACAAGCATAAAGCTTCAGTACCCTTCCTTAATCCAGTCATCCACGATTGGGAGCCAGAACATGACAGCAGACGGACAGGGCAAACACTAGTGGGGGTGGTGCTTGTGTTCTATCTTTGTTCTGATGGTGACCTCTTCATTATAGGGCCTTTGTCACCATGTAAGGATTAGGAGTGAAAGAGAGCTGTCCCTCTGTTAGTCATAGTACAAAATCTGGCTGCTAATAAAATGTTCGTCCATATGAGTATACATCAAAGCAGTTTGGCAGTGTGACAGTATTCTTAGCAATGTAACATCTGCATTTTTTTAAGGATTTCAAAGACATTTTCTGCTTTTTAAAAACTGATTTATGCATATTAGTACTTATAGGGTGACTACTATCAAAAAATGTAAACATGTAAAAAAAAACAAAAAAAAAACCATATATCCTAAATAAAATAGTAATTTACTCATCACTGACCACAAAAAAATATCCAATTAAATTTTTTTTTTATAATTTAATATTTAAATAACCTAGTCCAAACCTGCTGTTTATTAACTGTTTAATCAAGAAATCTGTGCCATTAAAAATGACCCGCATTTTGTACCATCAACGAGACCCTATCAGTCTTCCTAGAAGATGAAATTGAATTTTTCTAATCTTGTGTGCATATGATAAATAATTTTTCTCAGTTAATCAAATGGATGAATATATTTTGTGTATTTACAAATATTGTAACTTGACTTGTAACATTTTTGTTTGCAGTTCTCATTATTGTCTTATTAGAACAGTTAACTGTATTTTTAATTACCACAGTGACAAGATAAATACCATGTGGCTCTGAGCAAACACAACTGAATGAGCAATCATTACTGTATCAGATGCATTATACCTCCCTCTACCGGCCAAACAGACAAATACCCAAAAAGAAATGAAAACCACAATAAATGCTTTCCTTGATTTGTTCAATTTGTGTAGTCTGTATAGGCTTGTATATATGGGTCAATGACGTGATGCTCATTTTGTGTCTGGATCTATTAAACTATTCATAAATATGTTTAAAATGCAATTCACAAAAAACAATTACTTGAATACACCTATACTATGATGAACATTCAATTACTGTGTTCAAAGTTTTGATATTTTTTCTGGGGCTTAAAGTCAAAAGTGTCAAAATGGCGTAAAGCTGAAATCCTTGAAAAAGGATAAGTCGTTTGGAATAATCTTTTATTATTATTGTTATTATGGTATCACTTTGCAATAAAGTTTGATTCATTAACATTAGTTAATACATTTGGTATCATGAACTAACAATGAACAATATATTTATAACAGCATTTATGAATCTTAGTTCATGTTAGTTAATAAAAATACAGTTGTTCATTGTTCGTTCATGTTAGTTCATAATGCATAACTAATGTTAGTAAATACAACATTTAAATGTATTAGTATATGTTGAACTTGTTACAGCAAATGATGTAAAAGTGTTGTTCATTGTTAATTCATGTTAACTAATGTTAACAAATGGAACCTTATTGTAAAGTGTTACCATTATTTCTTTAAAAAAAAAATAAGCAGTGCAATAATATAGTTTTAAAATATTATTAATATCTGAAAACTTTTGTCCAACAAATCGAAGTGAAGTGGCTTAATCAATGTGTAGGTAGCCATTCTGCATATATGTGTTGTATGTATATATATATATACACTGGCGGCCAAAAGTTTGGAATAATGTTCAAATTTTGCTCTTATGGAAAGAAATTGGTACTTTTATTCACCAAAGTGGCATTCAACTGATCATAATGTATAGTCAGGACATTGATAACATGAAAAATTACTATTACAATTTGAAAACAATGTTCAGAACTTCTTAAACTACTTCAAAGAGTTCTCATCAAAAAATCCTCCACGTGCAGCAATGAGAGCTTTGCAGATCCTTGACATTCTAGCTGTCAGTTTGTCCAGATACTCAGGTGACATTTCACCCCACACTTCCTGTAGCACTTGCCATAGATGTGGCTGTCTTGTCGGGCACTTCTCACACACCTTACAGTCTAGCTGATCCCACAAAAGCTCAATGGGGTTAAGATCCATAACACTCTTTTCCAATTATCTGTTGTCCAATGTCTGTGTTTCTTTGCCCACTCTAACCTTTTCTTTTTGTTTTTCTGTCTCAAAAGTGTCATTTTCTTTGCAGTTCTTCCCATAAGGCCTGCACCCCTGAGTCTTCTCTTTACTGTTGTACATGAAACTGGTGTTGAGCGGGTAGAATTCAATGAAGCTGTCAGCTGAGGACATGTGAGGCGTCTATTTCTCAAACTAGAGACTCTGATGTACTTATCCTCTTGTTTAGTTGTACATCTGGTCTTCCACATCTCTTTCTGTCCTTGTTAGAGCCAGTTGTCCTTTGTCTTTGAAGACTGTAGTGTACACCTTTGTATGAAATCTTCAGTTTTCTGGGGCAATTTCAAGCATTGTATAGCCTTCATTCCTCAAAACAATGATTGACTGAAGAGTTTCTAGAGAAAGCAGTTTCTTTTTTGCCATTTTTGACCTAATATTGACCTTAAGACATGTCAGTCTATTGCACACTGTGGCAACTCAAAAACAAACACAAAGACAATGTTAAGATTAATTTAACGAACCAAATAGTTTTCAGCTGTGTTTGATATAATGGAAAGTGATTTTCTAGTACCAAAATAGCAATTTAGCATGATTACTCAAGGATAAGGTGTTGGAGTGATGGCTGCTGTCTAGATTTGATCAAAAATGACTTTTTTCAAATAGTGATGGTGCTGTTTTTTTACATCAGTAATGTCCTGACTATACTTATGTGATCGGTTGAATGCCACTTTGGTGAATTAAAGTACCAATTTCCTTCTGAAACAGCAAAATCTGTACATTTTCCCAAACTTTTGGCCGCCAGTGTGTGTGTGTGTGTGTATGTATGTATATATATATATATATATGTATATACACTCACGTTCATGGAAGAAACGTGTATTCAGTGTGCATGGAAAGTATTTTAACACCTTTTACTTGATGGTTATACAAGTCACCTTTTACTTGATGGTCTTTTTTTCCTCACTTTTTATTTTATTTTATTTTTTTATGCTATGAATGCTATGATATGTGTTTTGAAAAAAGTAGATTTTTAATAGAGTTCTCTTTTTTTGTATCACCTTTTTTTTAATTTTTTTTTTTATTTCAAACAACCTTAAATGTACATAATCTCGGTCAACACCCAATATTTTCCTTGACATTACATTCCTTTTGTATTCAACCTGCAGTCTGAAGTTGTTTTACAGTCTCTCATTCAATATGCTTAATTTGTATGCTTCATGTCAATACGCGGCGGGGGCGGGGCGTATTTCGCTATGCTGCCATTCATTGGCTGACAAGCCTGTCAGTCACCTGCCGTGATGAACGATAAGCGTTTCCTGCGGGTGTCCGCTTACACTTTAAACCACGTGACCGTGTCTCTATATCAACACACGAGCGCCATTCATATTAAAGGCGGAGAGACGGAAAATCAGAGGCGAGTTCATACGGAAGTAATGCCAATCGGAGCCCTTTAAAAACGGTGAGACTGGGCCGCTGTAACGGACTGTGTTCGTGGAAGTCGTTATATAAACTCTTACGATCCAATTGCATGCGTTTGCTCGATGGTGATTTTGAAATGTAGCTGCTTTAATGTTGTTTTAGTTACGAAGTGGCATGGCTAACAAAAACAAGGCCTAGACATCTGCAGAGTGCTGGTTTATTAATGTTAATTTCTCCGGGGATCACATGCAACGCGATTAAGAGCTTCTAGTTTAACGGATCAGTGGTGCATGTCATGTGCATGTACTTTTTTTTTTTTTTGAAGGTATTGAGTTAAATCAGTCTGATTTATTGGAGCAAATGCTTTGTACAGAGTGAAGAATCCGCGTGTTCCTCCTCTGCGAGCCATTTGTGTTTTCATGTGCTTGTAATCCGAGAACTGAGCTGAGCAAATGCAAATCAGAACAGTCAGAGCACTGTCACCAGCTTGATATGTGTCAGCTGTGCTTCAGAGCAAAGATCATGGTGTTATGCTGTCAAGTTTAGCATCAAACATAGAGGCCATAGGCATAGTGAAAGAAAGACTTTAATAGATTTTGAGAGGCAGTGTTGGAAATCACTACTTTGGTCTAGAATCTCAACCCAAATTTCATGCAGATTGTCAATCAGCATAGGTTGGCACTTAAAAATCTCTAATCTTTGAATTGCTGTGTTAAAACTGATGTGAAACAGTGCACTGCCTTGAAATCAGGGAAGTGGAAGAGTAGAAGAATGTACTCTCTTTGTAGTGTACTACTGATTCAGAAAAAAAAAAAAAAAAAAAAAACGAGTGTATTGACGCTGACTACCACCCCTGGAGTCGCAAGTTCGAATCCAGGGCATGCTGAGTGACTCCAGCCAGATCTCCTAAGCAACCAAATTGGCCTGGTTGCTAGGGAGCGTAGAGTCACATGGGGTAACCTCCTTGTGGTTGCGATGAAGTGGTTCTCGCTCTCAGTGGGGCGCGTGGTAAGTTGAGAGTAGCATGAACCTCCACGTGCTGTGAGTCTCCGCGGTGTCGTGCACTGCGAGCCACGTGATAAGATGCGCAGATTGACGGTCTCAGAAGTGGAGGCAACTGAGACTTGTCCTCCACCACCCGGATTGAGGCGAGTAACCGTGCCACCACTTGGACCTACTAAGTAGTGGGAGTTGGGCATTCCAAATTGGGGAGAAAATGGGTTAAAAAAACAAAAGATGAATTTGCATGCAAGCATGACCTTATTATGACTCCGTTAAAAGTGTACAGTTTAGTGTGCTCCTTGTTGGGTGTACGGTATGAGCCTGAGTTTTACAAAATCATCCTGCAATGTTTGCATACTCTGTTTCACGCAGGTGTTAACATAGTTCTTGTCATGCTTGTCTGATGGCTTTCTGTAGCTCTAAGATAGCTTAAGTCCTAGTTATAATTTCTATGCTGATAATTCACCCCCATATGGAAATACAATTGAATTTTCACTTATTTTGGGCGAGGCAAGTTCCTTATTTTGAGCTTGTTTTTCCAGACCAGGTCCTTTTTTTTTTTTGTTTTTTCTTGTGAGATTTGACAACACTGTTCTAACTAGTTATCTTTTGGAAAGGAGGCTGCGGATCTCCGGAACCAAATAATTCTGTTTCTGCTTGGAACATTTTATTTTTAGTCTGTGATTTAAAATCAAAAATCAGTTCACTCAAAAAAATAAATAACTTGTCATCATTTACTCACCCTCATGTTGTTCCAAACCCATATTACATGCATGCTTCCATGGTAGACAAAAGAAACCATTGTCTCAGTCACCATTTACATTCATTGGATTACATTAATTACATTTCATTAGGACTAGGTAAGAATATTGATTTTCTGATGCATCGCAATCTTCGTTTGAATGAGATCGATATTGATCCTTAAATCCCAAGATCGATCTTTTACTACATGTGCACCTCTCTACAATGAGTAAATGAGTCTCATATGAGAACAAATTTAGCACTATGCGACTTAAAATGTCAGTGATTCGCCACTGGCTGGTAAACATTTAGATTTCACTCACCAGTGATTGAGTAGATCCTTTAATTGCATGGTGAGAAATAGTTAGATATGACTTGTTCCATAATGCGTATCCAAAGACGAGATCCACGGCATCCATTTTTCATTGAATAATGTCTCTTTTAGGGCGGTTTCACATATAGTACTTTTTAAACGAACCAAACCCAGTTCAGTTAAAGTGAACCAGAAAGGGAATCAGCTGGAAACAACCTCAGTGCTTTTTGTGTTTGCGGTGTAAATGGACTTGTGATATCCTTTATGGCTTTAAAAACTTAAAATATTGCATTGGGAAAGAATGACATGAGGAATCATATTTTAAATATTTTCAAATACTTAAAATAAGTCTTTCTTTTTGGCCAACTTTACATTTACAGTGTTTTTAATGTAGCCCAGACAACCCTGCTTTTTTCTAAGCTATTTTATTATGCAGTAGTAATATATTTCTGTTCTTAATTCTTCACTTTCACGTGTATGTTAAGGCTCTCCAATTAAACCCACAAACCCATTTTTCCCATGAAGGAAAACATTGCGATCTGTGTATTTGAAAATATGTTTTTACATTTTATCATCTCTAGAGGAATGAAGCGGGCGTCTCCTCCTGCGTGTATGAATGA
Organism: Myxocyprinus asiaticus; assembly: GCF_019703515.2. NCBI lineage: Eukaryota > Metazoa > Chordata > Actinopteri > Cypriniformes > Catostomidae > Myxocyprinus > Myxocyprinus asiaticus. Next base: position 4,062,509 of record NC_059355.1, read on the forward strand.
ACCCAAAACATTTACCGTTCCGCAAATGTTAAAGTGAAACGGAGTGCTTTGCATGCACTATCAAAATCCTTGCTTGTATTTTTGTGTGAGTTTGGTGCAGACTTCAGCACGTGCATCACAGCACTTCAAAGCGGTTTAGCTTTACGTGCACTTCAGAAGCTGCTCTGCGGCCAGTCCTCTGGTAATTTGGAGTGCTCAGATAATATAGCAAGACTGGAAAATGACACAGCACGGTCATTGTAATCATGGTATTTCTATATTCGCTTAAAATTCCATTATTTGGACCGTAAAATGTTATTGGAATTGTAAAGTTCACAAAAATCGTGGTTAGATCAAATTATCTTGATCAGGCGATTGTGATTTACAGTTGAATTCAGAAGTTTACATACACTTAGGTTGAAGTCATTAAAACTCATTTTTTTAACCACTCCACAGATTTTATAGTTTGCTAATATGGTTTTGGCAAGTCGTTTAGGACGTCTACTTTGTGCATGACATGAGTTTTTTTCCAGCAATTGTTTACAGACAGATTGTTTCACTTTTCACTGACTATCACAATTCCAGTGGGTCAGAAGTTTACATACACTAAGTTAACTGTGCCTTTAAGCAGCTTGGAAAAATCCAGAAAATGATGTCAAGCCATTAGACAATTAGCCAATTGGCTTCTGATAGGAGGTGTACTGAATTGGAGGTGTACCTGTGGATGTATTTTAAGGCCTACCTTCAAACTCAGTGCCTCTTTGCTTGACATCATGGGGAAATCAAAAGAAATCAGCCAAGACCTCAGAAAAAAAAATGTCTGGACCTCCACAAGTCTGATTCATCCTTGGGAGCAATTTCCAAATGCCTGAAGGTTCCATGTTCATCTGTACAAACAATAGTATGCAAGTATAAACACCATGGGACCACGCAGCCATCATACCGCTCAGGAAGGAGATGCATTCTGTCTCCTAGAGATGAACGTAGTTTGGTGCGAAAAGTGCAAATCAATCCAAGAACAACAGCAAAGGACCTTGTGATGATGCTGGAGGAAACCGGGAGACAAGTATCTATATCCACAGTAAAACGAGCCCTATGTCGACACAACCTGAAAGGCTGCTCAGCAAGGAAGAAGCCACTGCTCCAAAACCACCATAAAAAATACAGACTACAGTTTACAAGTGCACATGGGGACAAAGATCTTACTTTTTGGAGAAATTTCCTTTGGTCTGATAAAACAAAAATTGAACTGTTTGGCCATAATGACCATCGTTATGTTTGGAGAAAAAAAAGGGTGAGATTTGCAAGCTGAAGAACACCATCCCAACCGTGAAGCATGGGGTGCATCATGTTGTGGGGGTGTTTTGCTGCAGGAGGGACTGGTGCACTTCACAAAATAGATGACATCATGAGGAAGGAAAATTATGTGGATATAATGAAGCAACATCTCAAGACATCAGCCAGGAAGTTAAAGCTCATCACAAATGGGTCTTCCAAATGGACAATAACCCTAAGCATACCTCCAAAGTTGTGGCAAAATGGCTTAAGGACAACAAAGTCAAGGAATTGGAGTGGCCATCACAAAGCCCTGACCTCAATCCGATAGAAAATTTGTGGGCAGAACTGAAAATGCGTGTGCGAGCAAGGAGGCCTACAAACCTGACTCAGTTACACCAGTTCTGTCTGGAGGAATGGGCCAAAATTCCAGAAACTTATTGTGAGAAGCTTGTGGAAGGCTACCCTAAACGTTTGACCCAAGTTAAACCATTTAAAGGCAATGCTACCAAACACTTTGTTAGTATATGTAAACTTCTGACCCACTAGGAATGTGATGAAAGAAATAAAAGCTGAAATAAATCATTCTCTCTACTATTATTCTGACATTTCACTTTCTTAAAATAAAGTAGTGATCCTAACTGACATAAGACAGGGAATGTTTTCTACGATTAAATGTCAGGAATTGTGAAAAACTGAGTATAAATGTATTTGGCTAAGGTGTGTGTAAACTTCTGACTTCAACTGTAGCTACTGTATGTATGGCAAGCCTCGAGGGACTTATGTCATAACTAAATGCAAAGCAGACTGGTACCTCTTCGCCTTCACATAGCATGAATCAATCCAAACACAAAAGGACCCACAAATGAACCGTACTTGGACCGAATCTCTTGAGGAGGTCTGAGTATTGTTCATTTGTGGGTCCTTTTAGGGGGTCTGAGATCATTAGGGTTACAGGTTATATCGCTCAGACCGTTTGGAGTGCTCAAACGAACTAGGTGTGAAAACGCCCTTAATATCCTTTCTGTACTTTTCAGTCAATTGTTGAGCAAAAACAACAAAAAAATAAACCTTTATTTCTAATCAAGATTAGCACGAATGAGGTTTAGAAGCGATTTGAGTACTCTCTTGTTAATATGCTCTCATTTACGGATGGTCGGTTTTCTTAAAGAGATAGTAACAATTTTTAGCACATGTTCTAAAAATCGAAGTAAATACTTGTAAATAGTACAAATTATGCATTATACAATAAACATGTAACAAAAGAATAATATATGCAATACAGTATCCTGTTTATTCATGGAAACATGTATTTGTATATTTTATTAAGTTAAAATGTAACTAAATGATGAAAAACAAATGTGATTTTGTAAAATTTATATTTTCATAAAGTACTAAGGTAGAAGGTCCCCTGTATTATTAACCGCATAAGCTGGGAGAGAGTTTCTTTCATATGTAAGCGAAATGGACATTATAACTGAAATATATGAATCAAAATCGAATTGAGAGCTTGTGAATCGGAATCGAATCAGGAAATCTGTATCAATTTGCAGTGGAAAAAATGAGGTCATGTGGGTTTGAAACAACATGATACATGTTAAATGTTACACATCATCATGTTTCAAACCCACATTACTTCATTTCATCAATGAAACAAAAAAATGACAAGTTGGGCTGAAGGACAGCCTCTTTCACCATTTATTTGTTGTATGGAGAATGTTTTTTTTTTTAATGAATTATCCCTTTAAATCACACTTCAACAAACATGTAAGAATGCCAATATTTTAATCACCTTTCAAGCAAAACATTTACCAAAAGATATAGGTTGTAAATGATACAACAATACTGTTTAAAATGAAGACAATAGTTTTTGGAACTTTCTGGTTGTCGAACTTAGTGGAACATTTTACATAATGGTTACTCTGCTGGGACATCTATTTGAACTTAATGCACTCAAACTATATAGAGACTAGATGGTTAAAAGTAATCGTAAAAATTGCAAAGAATTTTTTTTTTTTTTTTTTTGCAATTATCACTTGGTTTGACATTTTTGTTTGATAATCTCTAATGCAGTGGTTCCCAACCCTGTTCCTGGAGGCCCCACAACTGCACACATTTTGGATGTTTCCCAAATCAAACACACCTGATTCAACTCATCTGCTCGTCAGTGGAGACTCCAAGACCTGAATTGGGTGTGTCAGAAAAGGGAGATATACAAAATGTGCAGTGTTGGAGGGCCCCCAGGAACAGAGTTGGGAACCACTGCCCTAATGTATTGAAATTTATCCATTTCTAAATGTGGCTTAAGCGTCTACATTTTTTTGGCCACCCTATGCAACAGCTTGCTTAGGACTAATAAAATAGGCAATGCAGTGTCTTTATAACATGCTGAATGATCTAAATGAGAGTAGGCCTTCACGTTTCAAGTACAGGCTTTGGTCTGCAATGGCCCCTGCCACACTTGCTCTCTTTCTGCATGACACCTGACTTGAGGCAGTGCTTTCATGCCTTCAGGTTAAGTTTAGTAGTGTTCTCACTTAGGAAATGTGATTTGAAAAAGGCTCTGCATACAGCAGAGAGCATAAGCCTTCGTTGCAGGTGCTATTTTGATATGTTACTGTAGAGAGTGGGGTATTTTTAGGTGGCTTGATTAAGTTTGCAGAAGGAAGACATGTTAGGGGGTTTACAGAGGAGGGAAAAAAGTGCGTTGTGATACAACAGACTAATTAGTTCTCCCTAAAATTTTATTTTATTGATGCTAATGGTGTTCCAAACCCGTATGACACCTTTCTTCCAAAATGATTTTTCAATCTTCAATCTTTTTGGCATATAATGACAGTGAATACTTTGGTGACTCTGTGCTTTCAAGCCTCATAAAGCAAAAGAAACCCACCATAAAATTAGGTGATACGACTTGTGCGCTATTGTAAGTCAAACAGACCAAAATGAAGTTATTAACTCTCAAATCAAATAAAATCATTGATCTCCTCGCATATGCAGAGCCTAATTCAAATATTAGGGATGCACTGAAATTTCCAAACATTTTTGACTAAAAGAGGAAAAAAGGCTGAAAATCTTTCCTGACAATTTTAAAAGAAACCTTTAACCTTGGGCGACCCTTCGTCCACGTGCATGGACATTGAATTTTGGCTTCGCTGTAGGCGAACGCAGAATTTTTAAATGAATTAAAACCAACTGGGAAGAAACCTCTTAAGTTTTTTTTCCACTGAACCCTGTTTGGGTGTAAAGAGTAGCATCTCTAGTTTGGTTTGATATGTCCACATATGTGGACATCCATTTTTAGGAAGAATTCTAGAATTTTAGGTGCTGCTAGTTACAAATCAAAAAGGGAAATGGAAAATGCACACAGCAGTCACGCATTGGTCTCCGGAATATCAACACATGTAGAAAAGGCATTGTATATGTTGCACACTAAAGTCCACATCCCCAGAAGTGAAGTGATCACTCTCTTAATCGCTGTCATTGGCGCATTAATGAAGAGCGTATTCCAGTGCTCCGATATTGTGTCATGGTCGTCACTGTCAAGCTTCAATATGACATTGAAGAAGCATAAAATCATCATTAAAGAAGTCCATATGACTCCTGCATTATATTCAAAGTCTCTTGAAGCCATACAGTAGTTTTTTTTGTATATCGCAAAGGATGGGTTTAATAAGTAAATTTACAGTCTGCATGCACTGCACGCTTCAGTGAATGAGTGCTGCTGTTTTTGACATGCACTCATAGCACGTGCGGCTCATGATGCACTGATTCTTGGAGTGTTCCAATAAATTAAAAGCCAGAGGGTTTTAAAGTTAAGAAATTGCGAATGACATTTTTTTTTATTGTATAATATAACGATATCCATCTTCAAATTCAAATTTGTGGTGTCACTCATATTTTTAGAACTTAAAGCATCAAACTGCTGGAGGCAACTTGTAATGCAGGACAGGTAGTGGTAGTCAGTGACTGAAGACACACTTTGACTGCTGCTGTAGGTATTCAGCTGGAATGCTTTCTCACACTCCTTTTCTGTCTCTCAGGGTGCAGTTCAGAGATGGATTCAAAGTCTCGTCGGTTTCCGTTCGCTGTCTCCAGCTCTTCCTCACAGTCATCACCCTCCTCCCTGTCCTCATCTTCAGCGCTCAGTGCTAGTCGTCTTTATGGCAGAGGGAGCGTCTTAGGAAGAGATCGCTTCAGCAGAGAAGCTTCTGTCAAGCTAGACTCAGACTATCAGGTATTACAGTGATGCATTCATTTCTGGAATGGCTCATGTTCCTGTGCAGCTCCATAGGTAGTGCAGCTTAACACAGTTTCACAACATAACTGCTGTCATTTCTGAATCATCATCAGACCTTCCACAGTAAAAGACCTGCTGTAACAGTCACCTGCAAATCCCCCAAAAGTCTTTTTATTGGTATTTGGCAGGACAGTATATACTGGTTTGTCAGGTAAAAGAGGAGCAAGTGTCCATATTTGCCAGTTTGCCTCTATTTGTACCCTCCCATAGCCCATTCCCAGTACAAAACAATAATACCATATAATTAAAAGTATTTTTGTTTTGTTTTTATAAAAAGTAGTGTGTCTGTCTCTCTCTCTGTAGAAGGTTTACATTTTTAGGCATCTCCACCTGCCATCAGCCACCTATAAGGTCGCCTGATTTGCGTTCATGTGCTTTGTTGCTGTTAGTGGATGTAATTTAATTTCTGTTGGTTTTAAATGAAAATGAATTTGAAATCCTCAAGTTTTTTTTTTTAATTTATCCATTTTTAATTCAATAAATACGTATTTTAGAAATGATAATGACATATCCCATACAGAGATGGCTCTGTTTGTGTTGAGTGTTGGGCATATTTACAGTCACACATAATTTATACGCTCAAAAACGTGAGCGTTAAAAAAAATCTGATATTTTAGAAGAGAACATCACAGTTGTTTAAGCCAATGAGCATTAAGATGTGTCGTCAGCAAGTCGTTTCCTTCACGCTTACAGTTTGCACAGCTGGAAGTAAGCAACTGCGCCACCTGGCTCTAAAAACTTTGTCTGCATCACTCTCACGAAAGTATTTTTGGCATACGTTGCCATGACATCGCAGCAAGACGGACAGATTTCTAACCAGTCCAGTATTGACCTGCTGGTAATCACTGTTATCGGTTCTGTGCAGAACTTGTTCATCTCAAACGAGCCTATTATCACGGTAAGTCAATGCCGACAAATCAGATCTTGGAGACACCAAAAAGGGTCGTTAAAGGATAGTTCACCCAAAAATGAAAATTTACTCTGCCATCCCAGATATGCATGACTTTCTTTCTTCTGCAGAACACTAAGATTTTTAGAAGAACAAGACTGGGTGCCAAAATTTTGAAGCTCCAAAAAGCACACATTGCCATCATAAAAGTAATCCATACGACTCCAGTGGATTAAATATCGTCTACTGAAGCGAAACACTAGGTGTATGTAAGAAAAAGATCAATAGTTAAAACTTTTAACTAATACAGTTTTGCTTCCAGCCAGCTGCAGCATGCACGTTCACGAGGATTGAATAATTGCGTTGAAAATTTCACTTGAGAACTGACGTGTGAAAAACGTAAAATACGGATGCGCTGTCAAGTCCAAGTTATTTGTATAGCATTTTTCAAAACGGGCATTGTTTCAAAGCAGCTGTACATGAAATTATGCTATAACAGAAAAGAAATGAATATATTTGTTAAATATATTTATTATTTATGTTTAGAGCTATTAGTGGTTAAAATTAGTAAACTACTGTAAGTGTTGTGGGTCAGTGATTAAACAATGATTTTGTATGAATTAAGTTTGTGTTAAAGTCCTTGAAGTCATCCCAAATTAACTGAGGAAATACACGTAGATGCATTGTCCTTTGATTTTGGCTGATGAAGGCTTTTGTTAGTGGTCAATTCATTTTCTGTGTAGTTTAAGAGAGTGTTGTCCCTCCTTTGACCAAGTTGATATAGGTATCATTCAATGAGGAGCATCGCAGTCCGGCTGCAAGCTTATGGCATGACATTTTAGTGAACTCCATCCTGAGCCCATGTTTCAGACAGTGGCTCATGAAGAATCCCATGTCTTTGAGTTTGCATCAATTCATCCTCTGTGAAGTCCATCTTAGTAGACTGAAGTGAAGTCTGGCAGGCACATGCTGCAGTTCATCATCACTCAGCAACACAGTGGAAATCGGACATCAGGCAGGACCGGAGATGGATCTGGCAGTCTCTGATAACCTTGGGGTATAATCCCGAGGTTTAGACAGGAAAAGAAATAGAATAAAATTTGCGTAAATGCCATTCACTTCATGCAGGGTTAAAGAATAAGAGAAGTGTTTTCAGATTTTGGTTCCGGCAGACCTAACTAAAGCAGCATAACTATGAATTGAGGGATAAATTAGGTGTATGCCTGGCTGTTAGTCTAGACTTAAACTGAGAGAGTGTGTCTGAGTTCTGAACACTGCTAGGAAGACTATTCCATAGTTTAGGAGCCAAATATGAAAATGATCTCCCTCCTTTTGTGGATTGATATTCTATTTTTTGTTAAAAGGACGGAGTTTTGCGAACATAGTGAGTGCGGTGGATTATAGTGTGATAGAATGTCACTTAAGTACTTTGGAGCTAGGCTATTCAAAGCTTTGTAAGTAATTAACTGAATTAAATTAATATGAAACTTAACCAGTAGCCAATATAACGCTGATAAAATGGGGCTGATATGATCATTTTTCTTGGTTCTAGTTAGCGCTCTTGCTGCTGCATTTTGAACCAATTGAAGTTTATGTATTAAACCTGCAGGACATTCACCTAGTAATGCATTACAATAATCTAGTCTTGAGGTCATGAACGCATGAATTAGTTTTTCGGCATCGGAAACGGATAGCATGTGTCGTAACTTAGCAATATTTCTCAGGTAGAAGAATGCGGTTCTACAAATATTGGAAATTTGTTTTTCAAAGTTTAGATTGCTGTCAAATATAAAACCTATGTTTTTGCTGTAGAAGTTGACATTACAGTACATCCATCAAGATTCAGATTATATTTTAGTGTCTTATTTTTTCTTCCAATAATTAGTACTTCTGTTTTATCAGAATTGAGTAGAAGGACATTTCTAGCCATCCACTCTTTGATATCATTCATACATTTTGCAATTTTGTCAGGTTTCTAGGAAATATAAAGTTGAGTATTGTCGGCATAACAGTGAAAACTAACGCCATGGTTCCTGATCATTGTCTCCCAGGGGAGCATGTATAGGGAGAAAAGCAGAGGCCCTACAACTGATCCCTGTGGCACTCCATACTTAACTGTAATTTGATCGGACCGTTCCTAATTTACACAAAGTGGTAGCGGTCGGAGATAGAACCGAAACCAAGCTAATGCCGGTCCACAAATGCCAACATAATTCTCAAGCCTATCCAAGAGAATGTTATGATCTGTGGTGTTGAAGGCAGCACTAAGATCTAAAAGCACTAGAAGAGAAATGTTGCCACGATCAGATGATAAGAGCAAGTCGTTTGTAACTCTAAGTGCAGACTCTGTACTATGATGGGGCCTAAATTCTGACTAAAATTCTTCATATATACAATTTTTGTAAAAATGAACATAAATGGACATAAATGGGAGATTTGAAATCGGTCTATATTTAGCCAATTCTCCTGGATCAAGCTGTGGTTTCTTACTGAGCGGTTTGATAACTGTCAAAGGTTCTTGGGACATGCCCTAAGGATAATGAGTTAATAATATTAAGAGGTTCTGAGATTACAGGAAATACCTCTTTTAGGAGTTTAGCCAATATTGGGTCTAAAATACATGTTGTTGATTTTGATGTTCATTTTTGCTCTTCCTGACCTATAACAGCGAAGAATTGAAGTTGCTCATGGGGAATAATTTTAGTCTTCTGGTGTTCTGTGGTAGACGGATGCGTAATTCCAATTGTTTCTGATGATTTCTATTTTATCAGTAAAGAAATTAATAAAGTCAATAAAGTTTTATTCCTAACCAATTTAGCCACAGTACTGAATAAACACCTAAGATTGTTGTGGTTATTTTCTGAGTTTGCTTAAATGTAGACATGGCAGTTTTTAGAGCCTGGCAGTAGTCAGAGACACTGTGCTTCCATGCACCGCAAAATCCCACTAATTTTATATTCTTCCACTTACGCTCCATTTTCCGAGCTGCTCTCTTTAGAGCATGAGTGTGATCATTATACCATGGTGTGGGATTTTTTTGTAAAACTCTTTAATTGAAGGGGGCCGATGCTATCTAGAGTGCTAGAGAAGACTGTATCCATATTTTCAGTGACATCATCAAAATTCTTCTGAACTTTTTGGCGTACTGAGTATTTGAGACAAATCTGGAAGATTATTAGTGAAGCTATCTTTCGTAGTTGAATAGTTCTACCTGAACGATAATATACGTAGATTGAGTTACCTTTGCCAAGCGCAGCATACAAGAGATGAGGTAATGATCTGAGATATTATCGCTCTGCTGCATAATTTCTATATTATCAATATCAATTCCATATGACAAAATTAGATCTAGCGTATGATTTTTTTTTTTGGCAATGGTTGGACCGGTCACATTTTGTCTAACCCCAACAGAGTTGAGAATATCAATAAATGCTAATCCCAGTGTATCATTTTCGTTATATATGTGGATGATGAAGTCACCGGCGATTAAAGCTCTTTTCACAGCAACTACTAGATCTGACAGAAAATCAGTAAATTCTTGAAGGAATTCAGAATATGGCCCTGGTGGTCTATATACTGTTGCAAGAACAAAAGACGACAAATATTTTATTTATATCTGATGATGTCACATTAAGCATTACCAGTACAAAAGAATTTAACTTATTTCCAGACCTTTGAGTAACACTGAAAATATCACTGTAAATTGTAGCAACGCCTCTTCATTGACCTTTCAGACGAGGCTCATGTGTATAACAGTAACCTGAGGGAATAGGCTCATTTAAACTGATATATTCATCTGTTTTAATCCAGATTTCAGTCAAGTAGAGCGAATCCAAACTATGATCTGTAATAATTTCATTTACAATTAGTGATTAGTGAAAGCAATCTAATGATTTGTAGCCCTACCTTTTAAATGATGTTTATCTTCAGTTGTTTTTGTTTTGTTTTTTTTTCTCAAGTTTGACATCAATAATTTTTTTTCTAAATGACTTGGAGGGTTTTGTGTTTGGTAGTTCGGGGAACTGACACAGTCTCTATATGAATGTTGAGGTGGGGGTGTGATCGAGCGCCAATCTGTGGAGAGTGAGGTCTGGGAAAGCTGAGTGGTTAAGGATTTACACGTGTGCTAACACCTGTTTGTATTCACAGAGATAAAAGCTTCAAACTGTGTGTGATTTTGGAGTGTTTCGCTGAAAAGCGAGCATCTTGTGTGAATAAAGACGGTGTTATTTCTCCTGCTTCCTCACTCCCTGGAACTAAGAGATTTGATACAATGATTCATTCTCTATATGTTGTAGTTTATGTGACCTGTGCGATGTCTCAAGGCATCTAGCAGATGTTCGGATTAGCCAGTTTTGTCTGCTTCCTGACCTGGACCCAAGTTAGTCAGATACTATCAATATATAAACCTCGTCGTCATGACAAGCAGGGAGGGGGCCAGAGCAAATTACAGTGTCTGACATCGGTTTTGCAAGTTCATTTCCTTCTCAACCTTCGATTGATGAAGTAGGACATCGTTAGTGCCGACATGAATAACCGTCTTAGAAAATCAGTGTTTAGCATTAGCCAGCACTTGTAAATTTGATCTGATGTCAGAGGCTCTGGCACACGAAATGCATTTAACCATAGTGGCAGAAGACTCTATTTCCAAGTTCTCTACATTAGTCACCAATAACAAGGGCGCTTTCAACATGATTCTCAGTGGGTGCATCACTGAGTGGGGAGAATCGATTGGAAATCCTAACAGGAATGGGAGAGTGGTGTGCTTTGCCCTAGGAGTATGCTGCCAAGATGCCACCCAAATGCCCTGCTGTGGGGGCTCTACAGCCGGAACTAAAGTGTGTGTATTGCTCACTGTACTACCCGCATCTGAAACGGTATCTACCAGCTTCTCTTTCTCACTGACCTCCACTAGCATTCAGATGCATGTCTCTAACCAATTAACCTTCAGCCTGACTAATTCCTTACATTTATAACATGTGAATCCCTCACTGCTGATGGAAGAAGCTATAGTAAACATGTGGCATGCAATGCACAAAGCGATTAATATGAGCAGATGCCATGACGTACCGCAATTGTTTGTAGTTGTGGTGGTTTTTGATCAGCGGGGGTTTGAGGTCAATGCAATCATCAGTGTAAAAAAAAAAAAGCACGCAGTTTAATCGCAATAAAAGTGGAAAGGCGGGTGTGCATGGTAAAATGCACGTAGTTGTATCGCATTAAGTGTAAAAGCGGAGAAAACAATGTGCTCAAAAAGAGAGAGATTAAAGATTAAACGTTGAAAATAGAAAGATAAGCAATGCTAAGCAGGCTACAAACATGAGCACTAGCAGGAACAGGAAATGGCTGTGTTGTTTACAATAGAGGAGGAATGTTGTACAGAACTGAATTGGTTTTGCCTTTTTGTATCAGTTTCTTTTTCAAAATGGTGCTTGTGTGTGTGCTTCTGGATGCCTCAACCTACACAAAAATGTTAGATTACATCTGCAGGCATCATCGCAAGAGGAAAGACTAACTTTTCACAGATTCCCTATCAATGATCCTGAGTAACTGAAGCTATGGGATATCAAAACACTGACTGAGTCACTCAAAATCTTGTGGGCGTGCAGTGAACATTTTTCCCCTGTTGATTTCAGACCAGCTGAAGCATCAGACCATATCGACATGCCAGCTCGCTTATGTCACGCGAGAGGCAGATAGAACTCCACCCTCGTGACTATGCGTATCACAGCTGGCCGGAAGCGAACATTTTTAGGAAAAAGAGTTTTAAATATTGAACTATTTCTTACACCTGGTGTTTCATACACATCTGGGATCAGTAAAATGTCACAAGGCTTCTAGAAGCATGACAGAGCCACTGTGGAGATCAGTCTTCCAGCACTGTAAGCATCTCAAGTTCCGCTGCACTGCTGCGTCTATGGGAAGGTCTTCGGGTTACACTGGCTTATTTCATTGGGCTTTTTATAGGGTGTGCTGGATTCCTGGCCCTGGATCTCATCAGCCTGTCAAGGTCTGTCTCGCCAGATAAGGTTACTGAAGCTCCCAGAATTGCATTAGGCTCTCGGGAACGTTTCCAAGATCACATGTAAAAACAAGTAATAACTTTGCTACATCATGATATTAGTCGGTCTTAGTATGAAGTGGACATTAAACAAGGTTTGCCACCATCCGCTCATTCATAAATGGCTTGCCAAAAGGGATTTCTAACCTTGCAACAAAGCAAACTTCCTACATGCTTTAAGAAGAATTTGCAGTGGGGTATTGATTCACTGTTCATGGTTTGCAGGCTTTTTCTAAGTAAACGTACTTATTTAGCTCAAGTTAACTGAACTTATTTAAAATAACTTCAACTAGTTACAAGTTAACTCACCTGTGATTTTTAAAGTATCATTGTTTTTATTTAAATTTGACTTATATCACATCTTATCCAATATAAGGGAAATTATGACTGGAATCTAGGTTAGCCATATGACACATTGGATTCTGCTCAGTACTTTTTAGTCCACATAAATTTGCACTGTTGTAAAGAAGAATGAATTAAATTTAACATGCTCAAAATTCACCAGAGGTAACTCTAATCACCCTAATGGTGACCAAAAAATAAAAAATCACAACTATCAGCCGGCTACAACAAAACAACAATAGTCATAAGAATTAAAACTTTTTTTTTTTTTTTTTTTTTTTTTTAATAAATTTTAAAGTTCCCTTGTTTTGAACAAACAATTTTTTTCAAGTGCAAGGGCTTATGAGTATTCTACACAACCACAATTTTGTACTTGATAATTTTGAGTTGGTAGTACTCTAAGCCAAAGTTTAAAGTGTGTATATTTGAGTGATGATTCAAAAATGTGACTTTAAGTACTGTATAATTAGGACAGCTTAATGTTTTTATAAAAGGGATAGTTCACCCAAAAATGAAAATTTCTCATCATTGACTCGCCATCATGGCATCCAAGATATGTATTACTTTCTTCTGCAGAATACGAATTAAGATTTTTAGAAGAATATTTCGGCTCTGTAGGTCCTCACAATGCATGTGAATGGGTGCCAAAGTTTGGAAGCTCCAAAATCCACATAAATGGAGCACAAAAGTAATCCTTATGACACCATTAGTTAAATCCATGTGTTCAGACATATCAATATTTAACTATTTTTTTTAAATTTATCATAAAGTCTCTTCCTTGCCCAGTAGGGGGTGATATGCATGAATAATGTTAATCACCAAAAGCAGAAAAAAGTTAAAGTGGGGATTGACTGAGCAGAGAGGAGAATTTATAGGAAAAAAGGACTTATATTGATCTGTTTCTCAACCACACCTATCATATCGCTTTTGAAGATATGGATTTAACCACCAGAGTCATCTGGAGTACTTTTGTTGACCTTATGTTGATTTTGGAGCTTTAACATTTTGGCACCCATTCACTTGCATTGTATGGACCTACAGAGCTGAGATATTCTTCTAAAAATCTTAATTTGTGTTCAGCAGATGAAAGTCATACACATCTGGGATGACATGAGGGTGAGTAAATGGTGAGAGAATGTTCATTTTTGGGTGAACTAACCCTTTAATGACAACTTTAGGTTTTAGAGAGTAATGGTAACTTTTTAAATTAAAACTAGTACGAATAGTACAAAATTAAGCTTAAGTTGTTAACTTTTTATTTTTTATATAATGTATTTTCCATTTGAGAACTAGAAGTAATTACAGTAAGTCAATGCCAAGAACGTTTAAGGCAATAAAATAGTTTAAGGAACCTACCATTCAACGTGAAATGTCTTGAAGAGGAAAAACCCCAGAGTGATATAGAACAAACAACAGTTGAATGACTCCATGATTGTCACATGTTTGTCTTCCCATGTCCATGTGTTTTGTGTTCATTTCTCAAGTTTCTTTTGTATGTTCCAGAGTTCCCATTTGCTCAGCTCACCAAGAGGTTACAGCTCATCTGAGAGCCGCCGCTCAAGCTGGAAACTCTCTACACCTATCTCGGTCTCCTCTTCCTCCTCCTCGTCTTCCTGTGATCGATCGTGGATAGACTCCTCCAATGGGGACCGAGGCAGACTTGTAAGTATTTTCATAAATTATTTTTAAGTCAAAGTCTTAACTTGCATGATTAGGTTGCCAACATTTAGTTTGAGGGTCGTATTGGAAAATACGGCACCACCTTGCTTGCGTTTTTTTTTTTTTTTTGTAATGATGCAGATTACATGCTCTTCTGAAGTCGAGAATCAGCTTATGTTTAACAAATAACTAATAGAGGGGTAAATCAAAAGGGAGCACATGTCATTCACCAGAGGCCTTTAGATTATGTATACACAAGGATCTTATTTGGAATATATTAATCAAAGAACAAAACTGTCCAGTGAGAGAAAATGACTTTCTGCTTTTGGCTGGATTACTGGATGCCTTTAAGTCATATGGACTGAACATAACACAAAGTGAAGTTTGAACTGAACAGCTAATTTTAAAGGCGCTAAAAGTGTTTTTCTCTTTAGTGTCATTTAAAAATAAAAAGTTAATATTCCCTGAAAGGCATCATTGAAATAGGTGCCATCAAATATCACACCTGTCTCTGACCACACTAGTATCAGAAATTTCTTTTATTTATTTTTTTACATTATGGGGAAATATTTGCCCCCTGGATTTTTGTTGGGTGTTTTTTACCTTTATGGGAGCATATTTTCTTTCTAACCATTTAACTCAAGTCTCATCAGTATATGTAAAATGCTTGAAGAATTTATTACCTCTTACCCTAACAATTAAATCAACATCAATTCATATTTTGTCATATGTAAATAGGACTGTAATAGAATGTTAAAATACTATTTAATGTTACAAAAAAATAGCAGAAGTATTTATTACAAGGGCATTTTTTTTTTTTTTTTTTTTGCCCCCACATTTATTTCGGGGGCATTTGTCCTGAACCCGCCTTAATTTCTGACCCTGGCACTAGTCTCTGTAAACCGAGAAAGAAAAAAAAAAATCGTCTGTGGGACATCGATTTTGAAACTTTTCCTTGTACCTGTCATTATTGCTGTGAGCAATTCACA
Organism: Myxocyprinus asiaticus; assembly: GCF_019703515.2. NCBI lineage: Eukaryota > Metazoa > Chordata > Actinopteri > Cypriniformes > Catostomidae > Myxocyprinus > Myxocyprinus asiaticus. The sequence continues at coordinate 4,078,003 of NC_059355.1, forward strand.
CACGACTTTAAAGTGAGTGAGTTCAAAAACAAATGAAAATTTTCTTATCATTTACTCACCCTCATGCCATCCCAGATGTGTATGACATTTTCTTCTGTAGAATATCTCAGCTCTGTAGGTCCATGCAATGCAAATGAATGGTGACCAGAATTTTGAGGCTCCAAAATCCACAAAGCCAGCATAAAAATAACCCCTAAGACTCCACAGGTTTAATCAATGTCTTGAGAATCAATATTATAGGTGTGGGTGAGAAACAGATCAATATTTAATAGGGCTGAAAGGATTAGTCAACGTTAATTTTTGTTTTCGAATAGTCGTTTGATCACTTTTAACGTAACGAGATCATATGAAACTCTGATGACACGAGAGCAGCACTGCAGTTCGCGCCTGACTGAGGAGAGGAAGAATTACACAGCTCACAGTCCAGATGCACTCTAAACTTTCCAAACAGCTTCAGGTGATGTAGATCGCAAAGTATGAGGGAATTATAATGCAAAAATACAAAATAAGTAAATACAGAAGTACTCTCGTTGTGGAATAAGTGGAGCTGGAGCTCTTTAAAAGGAAACATCCCAGCGTTACATCTTTAATGCAGTTACATTTAATGCGTTATAGCTTTATTAAAGTTCAAATAATACGGAACGGATCATGTAAATAACTACAAACTCTGAAACTGCCATTTCTCTGTGCGGTCAGTGCCTCTTCTATGAGTTGCGTGAATGTCCCGATCTAAGGGGGAGAGATTGAAACTGCATTCGGCTGATGCACACTCTGTCACAGAACGCTCGTCCCTCGAGCTTAATGCAGCTAGATTATAACGTGATGACTCGTGATTTATTGGATCATAATGTCACTGTGCATTTCTTATCGTGAAGAAAACTGGCAATATGCAGCTTTATTAATGAGAGAGTTTGTGTTTTTGTGAGTTAAAGATGGATTGAAGTGTACAGAAAGATGAGAGAGGGTAGTCTTCGCCCCATTATACACTGCAAGAAAATATGTTTTTGATTTGTTTTTGTTTCGGCATGTTTTCCAATATAAATATCTAAAACTCCTTTAAAACAACACACATTTACTTTAGCAGCTATACTGCAGATTATGTTGCTTCTCAAGTAAATGTATCTTGTTTTAAGGATTTTTAGACCATTTTAAATGGAAAAGATAAAAACTCGATTACAATAGGATTCTTTGCAGTGAATTTCTGTACTGAATTAAACTTAAAGTATTTGTTTCCTTTAATACAGTTTGTCATTTAGAGGTATTTTTAAAAGATGATTATGTCCTTTATTGTTAGTAAGCACGTTTAATACAACCTTTTAAGTCTGAGCACAAGCTGAATAATCTGTTAAGAGCTAATGATTAATCATTGCGAAGTCAAATAATCATTCTAATAATCGTTAGATTAATCGACTATCAAAAAAATTGTTAGTTGCAGCCCTAATATTTAAGTCCTTTTTTTTTTTACTAATTAATTTCCGCTTTCACGACCACTTCCACATTCATCTGTTTTTTAGCGGTTCTTCGTAAATATCTCCACCTACTGGTCGGGGCTGGGCGATGGTGGAGATTTATAGACTTATATATTGATCTGTCTCTCACCCATCATATCACTTCATGGATTTAACCACTGGAGTCTTATGGATTACTTTGATGCCTTTATATGCTTTTTGGAGTTTCAAAGTTCTGGCCACAAAAAGAGCCCTTAAGAGACCTTAAAATCTTCATTTGTGTTCTACAGATGAAAGTCGTACACATCTGGGATGGCATAAGGTTGAGTGAATGAGACTATTTTCATTTTTGGGAGAACTATTGCTGTAAAATTAGGAAAATGAACTTGCTCTGTGCCAGATCGGTCACCAACAGAATCAACTTAGAGGTTACAGCTATAATATTCAACACAACAAATTAAGCAGTTAATCTGTCCTAATGTAGCTTAATATAGCATATTAAGGGTATTTCAAGCAATCTAATAAATGGAAGTGTTTTTTTTTTTTTTTTAAAAGGGGTCATGAACTGAGAAATCAAAATTCCCTTGATCTTTTGACATATGAGGTCATTGTACTATAAAAAACATCCTGTAAGTTTCAGAACTCAAAACTTTCTCGTTAGTCTAAAAACTTCATAAAATATTGAAGCCAATCGACAGGATGTGGAATGTGCCACTTTATTACGTAATAGTGTGGCTAAACACCGCCTCTGCAGAAGATCAACGCCTGCTGCTACATCACTGCCTGTTTAGCCCCGCCCACCGATTCACGCATGTAGTAGGTAAATAACGAGAGAGGCAAACGCATGTCTACGCAGAAACCAAACGATAAAGATGGCTCCGAAGACAACAAGTCTTTGCATTGCCTTCCTTCTGATCCCAACATTAGGAAAGAGTGGATAAACTTTATTTTTAATGTAGTTCCAGACCGCTTCAGTAAGAACTTGGTCCTTTGTTCACTTCATTTAACTGTGGTTTCATTTACAAACAAGGCACAATTCGACGCAGGATTTTCAGAAAGATTGAAACTAAAAGACGATGCTGTGCCAACTATATTGGATCTGACAGTAATGTCGCACCATAAGTATGAGTAACTGTTTTTATTACGTGGTCACTATTGCTTTCTGTTATTACAGATCATTTGATATCTTTATGCGTTTTTAACCTAAATCACAGCAGCGTCCATCTATGAAGGATGTAGGCTGTCAAACATGCATGCAGAAGTTTATATCGGAGGGCACACAGCTGTCCTTTTGGAACAAGTTTTTTTACTTTAATGAAAATGATGGACGATAAATATAAGAACGACAGCTTGACAAACAATGGTACATTCATTTATACTTCGTTTACATGAAGCAGCGCGAATTATCCTTTGTCAGCTATAACTGTAAGGCCTAGTTTCTAAAATTTATATGCAACAACCAATGAAATATAAAACGTGTAATATGCATAAATGTTAACAACATAACTACACAAACAGCTTTCTGTAGTGTCTTCGGCTAAACTCCAATATAATGTAATAGGCTAACTACCTCACAAATACATAAAGTATAAATATAAATAAAGATGATTATTTACCATGCTGTCGCAGGCTGTAGTATCCTTGCCATTTGAGGTGCAGGTTCGTTGTTTTCTGATTCGGGATCAGACTCTGGCTCAAACATGTATGGCTGAATTTCACCGGCTGCCGTTTCTCAACATCGGAAGTTTTCAAAACAATATCACACGTGTACTGACGACGGCGTTGAAAATTAAATATGCAAAACTGTTAGCCATCATACCAGTGGGCGTTTACTTCGGAGTCTACAATCCGCCACGCCTATTCAAACTGTGTGTTTTACGATGAGGGGGGGTCAAAACAGGACAGAAAATAGCCTATTACTTCTAAATTGATGTTTTTTTTTTTATGTAAAAATCTTGATAACATTATAAGTGGACCTCAGAGAACAGTGCAAAAAAAAAAAAAAAGGGCAGTTCATGACCCCTTTAAATATATTTTGCTTTTAGTTTAATTAGATTTTTTTAATAATATTATTCCTTTCTCGTAAAATCATCCCACCAGTCGGATTGGACTCCACCATGGACCAAAATCGATAATGTCTTTGACACCTCTTGCCTCTTAACGCAGTCGTAATATCACTTGTAGTCCCCAAAAATATTGGAGGCTGTTGAACCATTGTATGACAGCAGACTGTGTGTTTGGGTGCATGTATTTCAGACCGACTCTGAAAGAAGACTGGGAACCTATTCTGGACTTTTGGGCACCTCCCAAGACAGCGAGTCTAAACGAGCAAAACTGTGCTATACAAATAGAGCAGCGTATTCCAGATCCCCATCGACCTCTACACCTGCCAGCTCTTACTCCACTTTAGGAAGGATGTCAGGTGATCGCACATTAAGAATTACCACCATAAAGTATTTTGAATAGGCAATTGTCCTATGATCATGCATTATGGTAAATTTAAACAGGCCTTATGTTTATTGTATCGTATGCTTATGATTAGTGATGTCATGATACCAAAATTTCAGTAGTCGGTACAGATACCAGTGAAATTTCATGGTTCTCGATACCAGTGTCGAAACTACAGGAAAAATATGCTAATTTGGTAATGTGCTATTGAAGTTTGAAATTAATTCTTAAAAACTTTTAATAATTAAAAATGGAACAATTACTTTTCAACATACCATTGCATTTTTATTTAACAAACTTTTATTCAGTATAACAGCACTTCGTGATATTCGTGATATATTGCTTAACTTTTTTATTATTATTATTCCAGTGAATATTACATTTTATTTTACAGTTGTAATATATTTCTGTTGTAATTTCCTCAATTTGAGATGTCTAGCTTTTACTTTAAGTGCTTTTATTTTGATGTAAGCTTTTATTTTGATGTGTGTTTTTGAAAGAAGTTTCACTTCTCCGGATAAATGGTTAGTTTCATGGCCCAGTGTGATCGTGAAAGTGCAGATGCTGTGACTTAATTATATAAATATATAGTCTGCTTGTGCTGTGCGCTTCAGTGAATTGTGCTCTGCTTTGTCATCTCATAACACACAGCGCAAATGTCTCAAGTGTCTGTGGAGTTTCTGGTGTATGAGCTGTCTGCTTCACATATTTAAAGCAAGCAGCTCTCTCTATCTCAGCAAAATAAAGAAACTTCCCTTTTTCAGGACACTGTATTTTAAAGATAATTTTTTAAAAATCCAAATAACTTTACAGATCTTTATTGTAAAGGGTTTAAACAATGTTTTCCATGCTTGTTCAATGAACCATAAACAATTAATGAACATGCACCTGTGGAACGGTCATTAAGACACTAACAGCTTACAGACGGTAGGCAATTAAGGTCACAGTTATAAAAACTTAGGACACTAAAGAGACCTTTCTACTGACTCTGAAAAACACCAAAAGTAAGATGCCCAGGGTCCCTGCTCATCTGCGTGAACGTGCCTTAGGCATGCTGCATGGAGGCATGAGGACTGCAGATGTGGCCAAGGCAATAAACTGCAATGTCCGTACTGTGAGACGCCTAAGACAGTGCTACAGGGAGACAGGAAGGACAGCTGATCATCCTCGCAGTGGCAGACCATGTGTAACAACACCTGCACAGCATCGGTACATCCGAATCTCACACCTGCAGGATAGGTACAGGATGGCAACAACAACTGCCCAAGTTACACCAGGAACGCACAATCCCTCCATCAGTGCTCAGACTGTCCGCTATAGGCTGAGAGAGACTGGACTGAGGGCTTGTAGGCCTGTTGTAATGCAGGTCCTTACCAGACATCACCAGCAACAGTGTCGCCTATGGGCACAAACCCACCTTCGCTGGACCAGACAGGACTGGCAAAAAGTGCTCTTCACTGACGAGTTGCGGTTGTGTCACACTAGGGGTGATGGTCGGACTCGCGTTTATCATCGAAGGAATGAGCGTTACACCGAGGCCTGTACTCTGGAGCGGGATCGATTTGGAGGTGGAGAGTCCGTCATGGTCTGGAGAGGTGTGTCACAGCATCATCGGACTGAGCTTGTTGTCATTGCAGGCAATCTCAATGCTGTGCGTTACAGGGAAAACATCCTCCTCCCTCATGTGGTACCCTTCCTGCAGGCTCATCCTGACATGACCCTCCAGCATGACAATGCCACCAGCCATACTGCTCGTTTTGTGCGTGATTTCCTGCAAGACAGGAATGTCAGTTTTCTGCCATGGCCAGCGAAGAGCCCGGATCTCAATCCCATTGAGCACGTCTGGGACCTGTTGGATTGGAGGGTGAGGGCTAGGGCCATTCCTCCCAGAAATGTCCGGGAACTTGCAGGTGCCTTGGTGGAAGTGTGGGGTAACATGTCGCGGCAAGAAATGGCAAATCTGGTGCAGTCCATGAGGAGGAGATGCACTGCAGTACTTAATGCAGCTGGTGGCCAGCTCAGTGGTAAAATACGCTGGCTACCACCCCTGGAGTTCGCTAGCTCGCTAGTTCGAATCCCAGGGTGTGCTGAGTGACTCCAGCCAGGTCTCCTAAGCAACCAAATTGGCCTGGTTGCTAGGGAGGGTAGAGTCACATGGGGTAACCTCCTCGTGGTCACTATAATGTAGTTCGTTCTTGGTGGGGCGTGTGGTGAGTTGAGCGTGGATGCCGCGGTGGATGGCGTGAAGCCTCCACACGTGCTATGTCCCCGTGGCAACGCGCTCAAGCTATGTGATAAGATGCGTGGGTTGGCGGTCTCAGACGTGGAGGCAACTGGGATTCATCCTCCACCACCCGGATTGAGGCGAATCACTACGGGACCACGAGGACTTAAAAGCACATTGGGAATTGGGCATTCCAAATTCCACCCCCCCCTTCCACCCCCTCAGGGACACATTATTCCATTTCTGTTAGACACATGTGTGAAATTTGTTCAGTTTATGTCTTAGTTGTTGAATCTTTATGTTCAAAAAAATATTTACACGTCAAGTTTGCTGAAAATAAAAGCAGTTGAAAGTGAGGACGTTTCTTTTTTGCTGAGTGTGTGTGTGTGTGTGTGTGTATACATGCATGCATACATACACATTTATTAATTGAGCATTTCCGCATAAAAATGAGTAACAAATAAGCATATGAGCATTTGAAAAGAAGTGTGTCAGTCAGACTGTGTGCAGGAACCGAACTGAGCTCGGTATAACCGGTGTTGTGCCTGATTGGCCCCTGTCCCTAAAGCCCATCCCTAAACCTTCCCCTAAACATAAGGTTACTAGGGAGTCCAAATTTGACACTACACTGGTACTGTAGAAACACTGGTATCGTGACATCTTTTTATTTCAGTATTGGTACCGAAGTACTGGTACTTTTGTCATCACTATTTGTCATAAGTAATTACACCAAGAAAAGTGCTTTTAGCAAGTGTAAGTTTTCTTCAGTGTGGTACAAAATGTGAGATACAGGTTTCCCAAAAGTATTTTGACACCTTGAGTGTACATAAAAAAAATAAATAAATAAATATATATATATATATATATATATATATAATATATATATATATAAATAAATAAAAAAGACCCTATTTATTTATATATATATATATATATATATATATATATATATATATATATATATATATATATATAAATAAATAAAAAAGACCCTATTTATTTAATACAGGTTTGTTGTCTTGTGTACAATTTATTTGTGCACATTATTGCAAAGAAAATAAATGTTTGTCTTCGTAATCTTTCTTCAAACATACAGTAACTTGCTGTGTTTTATATTGAATAATGAAGCTATAGATCTACTTGCATTAGTGAAATGTGTCCATAGTTAATGTGATAAATTACACCTGTGGTTATTCTGCTTGGACATCTGTGTGAACATGAGAGGCCTTGACTCACAAAGTGTCTTAAGTGTCCAAATCATTTTTGGGCCAAATTGTATGTGGACACCCCCTTCAACTCAACTGGTTTGGCCATTCCAGTAATTCTAGTGATAACCAATCTTAATGCTACACCGCACAGTGCATTTGATTCTGAATTCACTGTATGGCAAATATAATTTCAATGCATAGCATTAACTTTTTTTTTCCTCATAGAAATTATTGGACTAGCCAAACCTGTTAATTAGAAGGGGGTGCCCACACACTTTTGAACATAAAGTGCATTTCTCCAATGTTTATATGGTGGATTAACAAATTGATCTTGTGTTAAGATTCATCATGGAAGTCCGCCATTAGTCCTTTGTCTAGATCGTCCTCTTCTTCATCCTCCTCTTCCGCATCCACTCAGTCAGAGAGTCTGTGGGCCCGCAGGGATTTGGAGAAGAGGGCAGATTCAGGGATGACCTCACTGGGAGAGTCGAGTTACCGGCCCAGTGGTCTGACATCTTCACTGTGTATGTTCATTTTATGTGAACTCCTCCTCAAACACACCTGATTCAGCTCATTAGTAGAGGGATCAATGAACTGAACTGGGCGTGTCAGATAAGACATCCACTATGTGCAGTTCTGGGATGCTACACTTGTTAGCAAAAAAACAAAAAAACAACATTGTATAAAAAATGTAATTTTATGTAGCTCATCATGGTAACCATATTTAATATAATAATAATAATAGTTTGTTTATATAGCATCTTTTAGCGATTAAGCACAAAGTGTTTCACAAAATCCAAAACACACACGTAAAACCCAACATATTCACATAGTAATAAAAGCAAGTCTATACAAATGAGTTTGAGCAAGACTTAAAAACAGACACCAATTCAGAAGATCTAATCTCCCAGGGAATGCTGCTCTGGCAGCTCTGTCACCTTTTGTTTTGTACGTGGATCTTGCAACAGCCAACAGTTCATGACAAGAAGGTCTTGGAGGCCTAACGGTTTCATAAGGTCTTAAAATTCTGGCGCCAACCCATGTAATGCCTTATGTAATTTAATAAAATCTTAAAATCAACCCAAAAATCAATTGGTAACCAGTGCAAAGAAGCTAAAACTGGAGTAATAAGATCAAAAGACCTTGTTCATTACAAAAGTCTAGCTGCAGCATTTTGCACTGATTGTAGCCGTGCTAAAGTGCGTTGATTTAACACTGAAAAGTTGTCATTACAATAATCAAGGCAAGACGAAATAAAAGCATGTATGAGCTTCCTTGAAACTCGAGACATGTCTCACCTTTGGAAATGTTCCTTAACTGATAAAAACAAGATTGAACTAACTTCCTGACATGGTATTCAAAATTTAAATTAGTGTCAAAATAGACAAATTTCACCACCTGCTGAATATTTGTGACCACCTTATTAAGTGCTGACTCATTCTGACTTTTTTTAGAATCATGATTATATTAGATCAGATTATAATAACCTCTGTTTTATTAGTATTTATCTGAAGGAAATTACATGCCATCCAATTTTTTTATATCTCCTATATTTGCTTGAACATGTAAATTAGTCTGATCATTGAGGGATTCAATGACAAATACAACTGCAGGTCATCTGCATAGCAATGAAATTGTATTTTCAAATTGCAGATCCAAAAGGTACACACACAGTGAAAACAGTGTAGGGCCTAATGGAGGTCCTTGCGGAACACCACAATTCATTTTAGAAGTCATCTCATCTCCAAAAAACACTACAAATTTTCTATTCTTCAAGTAGAAAACAAACCTGTCTAATGCCACTCTAGATATTCCCACCCATCTCTTCAATGTATCAATTAAAACTGAATGATCAACTCATGTTTTTTCTTTTTGTGCTTTAGATCGCTCCGAGCGTGTTACCTCCACCTATGCACAGGGTGCTCGACCCAAAGAGAGCCAGTACTCATACTACAGAGAGAGCGGTTCATCCAGTCGCTGTATCCCGACTGAGTACCTCCCCCCACTGGAACGCAGCTCCCACAGGCTGACCTCCGAGTACCCGTCTGGCTCTTTCTCTCGCGAAACACCACGTTCCACTTCCAGTTCTAGCTCCACCAGAACCTCCACCTCTGTCTCAGATCCCTCCCATGTTTCATCCTGGAGCTCCACCCCTTACACGCCCCTTACTGTTCGAAGCTCCAGCCCACCTCTATCTAACCCTGTCCCTGCTCCACTCACTACTCGGAATAGTGGTGACTCCGATGGCAGGCGAACAACCAGGCGTCTGCTATCCCGGCTTTTCTCCCGACGCTCCAGTCAGGAGTCAAGCTCTACTACTAGCTCAGTGTCTGATTCAAGGTCATATGACTCTGGCCCAGATGAAGCCCCACCCTGTCAAACCCCTCCTCCAGTCAGTAGAGAGAATTTGGAAGCAGAGCTGAGGAGCTCGGACCCAGTTCAGGCATTTTCATTTCTGCGCAGGCACGGGCCGTCCCTTGCTCCTGTCCAGGAGAGTGCCAATGTGGAGCCTGAACAGGAATCGCTCAGGGCTTCAGGAGGCCTGGCTTGGCTAAACTGGAACCGCTGTACCCCTCTGTTTTCTCGGCGTCGAAGGGACGGGCGGGATGAAAGTGCCCGCTTGAACCCTCGCTGCTCACCCCAGTTTCCTCTTAGTGACCAAAATGGCCGTAAAACACCCAACCGGGGCTCTTGCTGTGAAGATGATGACGATGATGAAGAAGAGTCATTGTCATCAGAGGGTGCCACAGCAGCAACCTCCACTGAAGCCTCAGGTCTCTCATCATCACTTCTGCAAGATGGAGCTCATCTAGCAGGACGGAGCAATGGGATTGGCAGAGTGGTGTCCAGCCCCCTCTTCCGTATGCCTGAGAATGTAATAATTGGTTTGGGAGCAGAGGGGAGGAGTCAAACCGATGAACAGGTGAAAGAAAAACCTGCCCCTTCCAGAGACCCAGAGAGACTGCGAAAGATTCAGGAGAGGTAAGACTTCTACTAAAGCAATGTTGATGATCACTACACGTTAATAAATGAATTAAACAGGACGCATACCCTGCGTCCTCAATAGTATGCAAGATTAGAATTGGTGCAACCAAAATTAAAATGGTAGGCAAAGGTGCCCTGGTGATTTACATTTTTAGTAACAATTTTAAAGTATACATGCATGCATGCTTTCCTAATATTACTTGTAACCCTTTGCGCAATGGAAGAGGAGTTTTTGACAATTAAGGAAAAGTGGCAAGGAACTTGAGGCCAAAGCAGCCACAGCTTGCTTGTCAATAGAGTATGTTTGGAAATGATAGAATGCTTGACCTTGCGCAAGATGTAACTGCAGGCGAAAGAACGAAGCAAATCTCAGGCTTAATGGGTCCTGTTCATTAACAATTGCATAGTTTTTGCCTGAATTTAAGTGCAAACTTGCTGCAGAATCAAGATTTCGTGAAAACATTCACACCGGTTTAATGTACTGTCGAAGAATGAGACCTAATAGTAGCAGTTGTTTACCATTTCATTTGCTGATTATAACCACATCTCTTTCCTATTTCATAGTTTGCTATTGGAGGATTCTGATGAGGAGGAGGGTGATCTTTGCAGAATCTGTCAGATGGGAGAGCATTCGAGTTCCAACCCTCTGATCGAGCCTTGCAAGTGCACTGGCAGCCTGCAGTATGTGCACCAGGACTGCATTAAGAAATGGCTTCGCTCCAAAATCAGCTCTGGTATGGTTGTCGTATTTTCTAGATGTAACTGTTGTGGATATTAGTTTGTATGATTAGAGAATTTATGCAGCCTGGTCTCTTGAGCGTTACGTAACCGTGGCAACATTTTTGCAAATCTAAATTGCGTGTCTTATTACACATTTTGCTGCAGTTTCCTAGTGAAATGTCCAGTGGGGGGGTGCCAAAAGCGAGTTGAAATGGTGTTGTAATCAGACAAGGTTTTTAAGGTAAATATTAGATGGAGGTTTTAATGAATAAAGTGTACCTCCCTAACCTAACCAATAGTGATCTAAAAAAGCAAATGCGAGGTAAACAAAACATCCTTACCCTAAACCAACACAAACCTTACCGATAGTTTCCAAAAACAAAATGAGAAATGAAAAGCACGCTTTCTGAAGCAACCATGTCATTTCATGTTGCTTCTGTGACACTTTTGTCTCACACGTCAGCATGCATGCTTGGTTAGGCTCGAACCATGGTTTTACGAGTCCAAAGCCCAACACTATCAAGAGAGCTACTATAATAGCTAACCATGTTGGAATAAGTGTGTAAATGTAGGCCAGTCTGTAATACAAGCATTAAAATTGGTCGTTTCTCAAGTGATGCATTATAGGAAGTATTTCGTTATCATAACATAGCAGTGTGAGAGTAATGGTACGAAAAATCAGCTGTTGTAGATGTGATTTTGTGTAAAAGTGGATAAAACGCACAGTTATTGTAACTCCTCTAGTGTTCATTTCACCACAGGAAACTGCGACAAAACATAGAACAAAGCACGTAAAGGTCAGTTTACATACGTTCATTCTATTAGACTAGGTTGAATTTATGCCATCTACACTTGTCAGTTTGAAAAGGGGGATCTGGGATTCAGTACCTGTGAACTGGAAGGTGGTAAATGTTCTAATATCTGGTGAAGAACATTGTTATTTATTGCTTGCTGTAATTGTAATTTTTTAATTCAGTCCATGTATCTGCTATGATATGCAGGCTCTAACTTGGAGGCCATCACTACCTGTGAGCTTTGCAAGGAAAAACTGCACCTGAACATTGAGAACTTTGACATTAATGAGCTCTACAGGTCTCATGAGAGGGTGAGTGGATCAAAATTTGACTTGTCAGTCAAGCACATTTGTTTTGACAATATCCTTGCAGCCTTATGCTAAAATGCTTTATCTTTTCACATCAATCTACACTCCATACCCCATAATGACATGGCAAAAACCAGATTTATGAAAACTTTGCAAAATTTTTAAAAATAAAAAACTGAAATATCACATTGACATGAGTATTCAGACCCTTAACTCAGTACTTAGTTGAAGCACCTTTGGCAGCGATTACAGCCTCAAGTATTTTTTGGGTATGATGCGACAAGCTTTGCACACCTGGATTTGGGGATTTTCTGCCGATCCTCTCAAGGGACCGTCGGTGGACAGTCATTTTTAGGTCCCTCCAGAGATGTTCAATTGGGTTCAGTCTGGACTCTGGCTGGGCCACTCAAGGACAGCTGTTCCTAAGCCACTTTTGCGTTGTCTTGGCTGTGTGCTTAGGGTCATTGTCCTTTTGGAAGGTGAACCTTTGGCCCAGTCTGAGGTCCTGAGCACTCTAGGTTTTCATTAAGGATATCTCTGTATTTTGCTGCGTTCAGCTTTCTTTCAACCCTGACCAGTCCCCCAGTCCCTGCCGCTGAAAAACACCCCCACAGCAAGATGTTACCACCACCATGCTTCACCGCTGGGATGGTATTGTGCAGGTGATGAGTGGTGCCTGGTTTCCTCCAGACATGACACTTGGAATTGAGGCCAGACAGTTCAGTTTTCATTTCATCAGACCAGAGAATTTTGTTTCTCACAGTCTGAGAGTCCTTTTAGGTGCTTTTTTTTTTTTTTTTTGCAAATTCCAAGCGGGCTTTCATGTGTCTTGCACTGAGGAGAGGCTTCCGTCTGGCCACTCTGCCATAAAGCCCAGATCGTTGGAGTGTTGCAGTGATGGTTGTCCTTCTGCAAGTTTCTCCCATCTCCACACATGATTTTTGGAGCTCAACCAGAGTGACTATCGGATTCTTGGTCACCTCTTTTGCTCAGTTTGGCCAGGCGGCCAGCTCTAGGAAGAGTCCTGGTTGTTCCAAACTTCCATTTTAAAAACTGTGGAGGTCACTGTGCTCTTGGTAACCTTCAATGCAGCTGAATTTTTTTTGTAGCCTTCCCCAGATCTGTGCCTCGACACAATCCTGTCTCTGAGCTCTGCAGGCAGTTTCTTTGACCTCATGGCTTGGTTTTTGCTCTGATATGCATTTTCAGCTGTGAGACCTTATATAGACTGGTGTGTGCCTTTCCGAATCATGTCCAATCAATTGAATTTGCCACAGGTGGACTCCAATCAAAGTGTAGAAACATCTCAAAGATGATCCAGAGATATGGGATGCACCGGAGCAAAATTTCTGTATGCCGTGTAGATTGATTTGGGAAAAAAAAAACTTTTTTTAAAGCATTTCAGCATAAGGCTGCAACATAACAAAATGTGAAAAATTGAAGGGGTCTGAATACTTTTGAGTGCTGTGTGTGTTTGTGTGTGAGATTTTTAATATTAGCAAACTATAGTTTGGCAAGTCGTTTAGGACATCTACTTTGTGCATGACAAAAGTAATTATTCAAATAATTGTTTACAGACAGATTGTTTCACATTAGCTTATAGATTAGACTATATTACAATTCCAGTGGGTCAGAAATTTACATACACTAAGTTAACTGTGCCTTTAAGCAGCTTGGAAAATTCCAGAAAATGATGTCAAGCCTTTAGGAAATAAGCTTCTGATAGGAGGTGTACTGAATTGGAGGTGTACCTGTGGATGTATTTTAAGGCCTACCTTCATACTCAGTGCCTCTTTGCTTGACATCATGGGAAAATCAAAAGAATCAGTCAAGACCTCAGAAAAAAACATTGTGGACCTCCACAAGTATGGTTCATCCTTGGGAGTAATTCCCAAACACCTGAAGGTACCACGTTCATCTGTACAAACAATAGTACGCAAGTATAAACACCATGGACCACGCAGCCATCATACCGCTCAGGAAGGGGATGCATTCTGTCTCCTAGAGATGAACATATGTTGGTGCGAAAAGTGCAAATCAATCCAAGAACAACAGCAAAGGACCTTGTGAAGATGCTGGAGGAAACGGGTAGACAAGTATCTATATCCACAGTAAAAAGAGTCCTATATTGAAATAACCTGAAAGGCTGCTCGGCAAGGAAGAAGCCACTGTTGCAAAACTGCCATAAAAAGCCAGACTACAGTTTGCAAGTGCACATGGGGACAAAGATCTTACTTTAATTGGCCATAATGACCATTATGTTTGGAGGAAAAAGGGTGAGACTTGCAAACCGAAGAACACCATCCCAACCGTGAAGCATGGGGGTGCATCATGTTGTAGGGGTGCTTTGTTGCAGGAGGGACTGGTACTCTTCACAAAATAGATGACATCATGAGGAAGGAAAATTATGTGGATATATTGAAGCAACATCTCAAGACATCAGCCAGGAAGTTTAAGTTCGGTTGCAAATGGGTCTTCCAAATGGACAATAACCCCAAGGATACCTCAAGTTGTGGCAAAATGGCTTAAGGACAACAAAGTCAAGGAATTGGAGTGGCCATCATAGAGCCCTGACCTCAATCCGATAGAAAATTTGTGGACAGAACTGAAAGTGTGTGCGAGCAAGGAGGCCTACAAACCTGACTCAGTTACACCAGTTCTGTCTGGAGGAATGGGCCAAACTTCCAGCAACTATTTATGAGAGGCTTGTGGAAGGCTACCCTAAACATTTGACCCAAGTTAAACAATTTAAAGGCAATGCTACCAAATACTAACAAAGTGTGTAAACTTCTGACCCACTGGGAATGTGATGAAAGAAATAAAAGCTGAAATAAATCATTCTCTCTACTATTATTCTGACATTTCACATTCTTAAGATAGTGATCCTAACTGACCTAAGACAGGGAATGATTTCTACGATTAAATGTCAGCAATTGTGAAAAACTGAGTTTAAATGTATTTGGCTAAGTTGTATGTAAACTTCTGACACTTCAACTGTGTGTGTGTGTGTATTGTCGCGGGGTGAATGAGAAACGTACACTGGCAGCCAAAAGTTTGGAATAATGTACATATTTTGCTCTTATGGAAAGAAATAGGTACTTTTATTCACCAAAGTGGCATTCAACTGATCACAAAGTATAGTCAGGACATTAATAACGTGAAAAATTACTATTACAATATGATTTTTTTTTTCAGAACTTCTTAAACTACAAAGAGTTCTCATCAAAAAATCCTCCATCAGCTTTGCAGCTGGCATTCTAGCTGTCAGTTTGTCCAGATACTCAGGTGACATTTCACCCCACGCTTCCTGTAGCACTTGCCATAGATGTGGCTGTCTTGTCGGGCACTTGCGCACCTTACAGTCCAGCTGATCCCACAAAAGCTCAATGGGGTTAAGATTCATAACACTCTTTTCCAATTATCTGTTGTCCAATGTCTGTTTCTTTGCCCACTCTAACCTTTTTGTTTTTCTGCTTCAAAAGTGGCTTTTTTTTTTTGCAGTTCTTCCCATAAGGCCTGCACCCCTGAGTCTTCTCTTTACTGTTGTACATGAAACTGGTGTTGAGCGGGTAGAATTCAATGAAGCTGTCAGCTGAGGACATGTGAGGCGTCTATTTCTCAAACTAGAGACTCTGATGTACTTATCCTCTTGTTTAGTTGTACATCTGGTCTTCCACATCTCTTTCTGTCCTTGTTAGAGCCAGTTGTCCTTTGTCTTTGAAGACTGTAGTGTACACCTTTGTATGAAATCTTCAGTTTTTTGGCAATTTCAAGCATTGTATAGCCTTCATTCCTCCAAACAATGATTGACTGACGAGTTTCTAGAGAAAGCTGTTTCTTTTTTGCCATTTTTGACCTAATATTGACCTTAAGACATGCCAGTCTATTGAATACTGTGGCAACTCAAAAACAAACACAAAAACAATGTTACGCTTCATTTAATGAACCAAATAGTTTTCAGCTGTGTTTGATATAATGGCAAGTGATTTTCTAGTACCAAATGATCAATTTAGTATGATTACTCAAGGATAAGGTGTTGGAGTGATGGCTGCTGTCTAGATTTGATCAAAAATGACTTTTTTTCAAATAGTGATGGTGCTGTTTTTTACATCAGTAATGTCCTGACTATACTTTGTGATCAGTTGAATGCCACTTTTTGGTGAATTAAACTAACAATTTCCTTCTGAAACGGCAAAATCTGTATCATTATTCCAAACTTTTGGCCGCCAGTGTAAGTTCAACAATTTACCCTGGAGGAGGAGTTTAATCACAATAGTGGTGATGTGAGGGGGTGTTAAAGACCCTGGGTGGGTGCAAATTTAGCTCCGGTGCATCCCATTTCTCTGGATCATCTTAGAGATGATTCTACAGATTCAGTAGTGGCAAGGATACATGTCAGAGCAAAGTAAATACTAAACATTTGTATTTTTTTTTTTTGCCTGTGATTGATTCCTCAGTCAGAGTATGAGTTCATCAGTTGCGGGTTGTATCTGGTGGTGCTCCTGCACCTGTGTGAGCAGAGGTTCTCTGATGTCCTTGGGGCAGTCAATGATGCCGGGGTAAGCAGCACTTTTTTTTATTTTTTTATTTTTATTTATTTTTTTTTTTTTTTACCAGCCTTGTCCTTCCACACGTTTCCTCTTTTACTATTATTCATTGTCTGTTCTGTTAGTTCATGTCCAAGTACAGTACATTGGTTCTGTTGTGTGATCTGTCACATGATATTATGGAAGTTTACATTGTAAGCTAATGTTGTGATTTTGAAAACCAAAACATTCTCCTCTCTCGCTCAGTTTTTCAACTTGGCGAGAACTCTGCACGAACACATGGACAATCTCGAAAGTACGTTTTGAATTACTTTTATATTTATATTGGTCCTGCACTGTAAAAACCTTGTCAGTTTGTCATGTTGATGTCTGCTTATTTATATAAAGCTTTACAAATGCTTGGGTAAGTATCAGTTATAATAACACTTTGCCCATTCTCTGGATGTGGAATGTCAATACTGAATGTGTAAACCAAATTTATGACAGTGACAAAGTTTAAAGTCTTGCATTGAGATTTTATGCATGGCATTTAATACAAATGTGTATTGCGCTTACATATTTACACAAAAGAAGGTTAAGGATATTATAGTGTAAATCTCTTAAAATACGCACTTTTCCGTGTGAGTTATAAGTGACTGTTGCAAGCAAAGAAGTAGGTTACCGGTGCCTTGTGTTTGTTGTAATTCTTATGTCTGTTTGTTTCTTTCCATCTTTTTTTCTCCAAGTTTTGATTCTCCAAGGTTGTTTTTGCTCATTGAGATTCTTCCTGATGTATTCGCACGTTCACAGGTTCATATGCAGAATCCGATGATGAGACTGAAGACAGCAGGCCGTTCATCGACTTTGGAGATCTGGAGGATGATGACGAAGAGGGGGAGGCTTAATCAGGTGGTGGAAGGGAAGGGGTGTGGCTTGGCAGTCTCCTCCCACTTCCTGTCTCACATTTGTCCTCCTATTTGAAGTGACTTTAGCCAATGTCTTATTGGCAGCATAACCACTGTCCCTAGCCTATCACAAGGCTTTCATAATATGCAGATAAATGTTGTCTATAGAAGCTATTTGGATCCCATTCTGATTTAAAAAAAAATAAATTCTTTTCTTTTTTGCATCAGAGGTCGGTAAGCACTCTTGAAGCTTTATTCAGTTAAAAAAAAAAAAAAGTCCGGTGAACTGTCGACCACCATGAGTGCTTTACATGATAACTATGCTGAGACTGAAGCTGGTTGGAGAAAGATTCATTTCTTGCATCATGCTTGCACTGGTGCAGTGGTAAAAAGATTGTCTGCTCATTTATAGGGCTGTTTGAAAATGGGATGATGTTTGGTAATATGTTGAATGATAAGAAAAATAAATAAACCCTTCATTTTCTTTTTGTTTTTATGCAAATAATACATTTGCATTGACTTGTTTGTTTTCGGAGAATGGGTGAGTGAGAAAATGTGATCACTTTGCTTTCAAGACTTTCTATTTACAGAGGACCTTTTCCACAGTCCTTTTGTATGTTGTATGTTGCTTTATAATATCAATGTAATTTGCTTGAATTAATTATTACAATAAAATGGAGGTATTGAGATACCTCACAAAAACCTGCATTCTCCTTCAGACTTTTCTTACAGATGGTTGAGTGATTCTGTAAACTGCTTTGCACAGCCTTACTTGATTTCCATATGTTTGAGTGCATCATGTAATAAAATTTTACCTAGGCATAAAAAGGACAAATATTAATACTCAAAAGCATGTTGAACAATAAGATGGGGGGGGGGGGAGATTCATTTGTTCACTCTCTTAAAGGAGTAGTTCACCCAAAAATGAAAATTCTCTCATTTACTCAAGTGAATGGTGTTTAACACTTTGAAGCAACAAAAAGCACACTAAGGCAGCATAAAATTAATCCATATAACTCTATTTAATCCATGTCTTCTGAAGCAATCCTTTTGATTTTGCATGAGAACAGACCGAAATACAACTGTTTCACCATAAATCTTAACATCATGATTTTAAGCTCGATTACACTTCCTTGTGCTCTGACATGCATTGAACACTTGGAAGTGTCATCAAGCTTGAAATCATGATTGTGCCTGTAGCAAGATGTACAGTGAAAGTTACATTTTTGGTCTGTTCTCACCCAAAATTGGATGGATTGCTTCATACGGCATGGATTAAACCACTGGAGGCATATGAATTACTTTTATGCTATCTTTGTGCTTTTTGGAGCTTCAGAGTTTTGGAAACCATTTATTTGCATTGTGAGGACCAACAGAGCTGAGATGCTCTTCTAAAAATCTTCATTTGTGTTCTGTAGAAAAGTCATACACATCTGGGATGGCATGAGGATGAGTAAATTAGGAGAGAAAGGGGGAAGTGTATGACATGCAATAAAGTGGTAACTCATTCAAAAAAGTCAATCAAATCTGCATCAAACAATACTCAATTTCTTTTAAAGATTCAATGCCATAAACTGGAAGCTTTGGCAAATCTAATCAAAAAGTGTTAGATGACTACTTCCTCAGAGGTGCTCATTGTAGCCACCTGGTAGCTTTTAAACCAAACTTACATTTTCTTAACTTCTTTGTCTTAGTTGTAATGTTGTGTTTTACAAGTGTAGTAACTATAACAAATGGGAAAGACAAAACAATCAGCTTTTAATTAATCCCATATCCATAACACATTTTGATATAATTACATAATTTATTTGTCAGGGACAATACACATTAATCGAACAACTCATTGATGTAAATGTGCCAGATTTAGCCAAATTTGCTAATTTTCATCTGCTGTCCATGGGCTGGGCAGGTTGATGTCAAAGTGCAAAATTACATTAAAAATACAGTTTTAAAACACAACAATCAAAACCATCCATCATCTATAGTCACTTATCCTATGCAGGGTCATGGTTAGTACTGGAGCCTATCCCAGCTGTCTCGAGCCGAAGGCCAATCAAAACCAATAAACAACATATCCTAAGAACATGATGTTCAAAAACACTGTATATAATATCCATAAAAAAATACCGCTAGTAGTAAAGGGATAGTTCACCCAAAAATAAAGATTATCTCATCGTTAACTGATCCTCATGCCATCCCACATGTGTATGAATTTCTTTTTTTCTGTAGAACACAAATTCTGATTTTTAGAAGAATATCTCGGCTCTGTAGGTCCTCACAATGGAAGAAATTGGGTGCCAATATTTGACACTCCAAAAAGCACATAAAGGCAACATAAAAGTAATCCATATGACTCCAGTGGGTTAATCCATATCTTCAGAAGCGACATGATAGGCGTGGGGCAGAAACAGATCAATATTTAAGTTATTTTCTGCTAGAAAATCTTCTCTCTGCCCAGTAGGGGGGCGGTATGCATGAAGAATGTGAATCACCAAAAACACAAGAAAAAAAAAAAATGTTGTATATTGCCACCTACTGGGCAGGGAGGAGAATTTATAGAAAAAAAAAGGACTTAAATATTGATTGTTTCTCACTCACACCTGTCATATCGCTTCTGAAGATATAAATTTAACCATGAGTCTTATGGATTACTTTTATGCTGCCTTTATGTGTGATTTATGGAGCTTCAAAATTTTGGCACCCATTAACTTGCATTGTATGGACCAAAAGAGCTGAGATATTCCTCTAAAAAATCATTTGCATTCAGTAGATGAAAGAAAGTCACACATCTGGGATGGCATAAGGTTGAGTAAATGATGAGAGAATTTTCATTTTTGGGTGAACTATCCCTTTAAGTGTGCCATGTTGACAGTTCTGGTTTGATGACCAGATTTTTTTAGAGAAAGCACCATTCCAGTCATGGGTTGCTCTAAAAGCAAAAGCTAACTGACCAACAGCACTCTTTCTTAAAGGGTTAGTTCACTGAAAAATGAAAATTATCTTATCACTTACACACCCTCATGAAATCCCAGGTGTGCATGACTTTCATTCTTCACCAGAACACATTTGAAGAAAAATATCTCAGCTCAGTAGGTCCTTAAAATGCAAGTGAATGGTGATCAGATTTTGAAGCTCCAAAAAGAACAGACAGCCAGCATAAACGTCATCCATACGACACCAGCGGTTAAATTAATGACTACTAAAATGATACGATCACTTTTGGTGCATATAATAACAATATTTAAGCACTGCATTTGTAAGTGTGTTTTACCATACCAAAATATATCCTATTAAAAATATTTATAGCCCAGAGAGTTTCTACCAATAGCCTACTTTTTTTTTTTTTTTTTTTTTTTTTTTGCATAATGCAAATACAAGTAAAAAGCTTTAACATACCTATAACATTTTAATTTAGGCCTATTTACCAATATTTACCTACATGTAAAATAAATATTTTTCATATGCAAATATTTACAGCTATTTTACTAATACTTTTAATTACAGCGTACAACCCTATTTATTTCATATAATAAATATTTATCCATACATTTTTTTTTTCTTTTTTAAGTAATTGCGTAACCTTTAACAAAGAGAAAATCACTGAGCCAGCAGATGGCATCGCGCGCCTGCTATGACGCAACACGCGCACCCGTCTCACTCCACCAGCTTCTTATTCATCGGTCCACCCGTGAACCATAATGTGACCATGACACACAGAGCCGCCTGAAGACAGAAAAGACAACAACATTCTCCTTCTCCGTGTCGTTGCGTGCAGTTATGTCTAAAACGCGCTGCCTCCTCTCGTCATGCCAGATCTTTCGGGGTGCCTGCTGCTCGCCGCGGTGCTGATTTTTTCCGAGGATGGGTGCGTGAGGAGAGCGGAGGGTGGGGTGTTCTCCCACGGCCTCGCCTCGCTGTCGGAGGAGGACAATGCCAGCAACTCACAGCCGGCCCCGCTCACGGCACAGAAGGATGCGACGGTGCCTCCATCAGGTAACGGTCACAGCGTCATCTTCAGCATCATCTGCATCCCAAGCATCAGCACCACCATCCAGCCCATATCAGCTCCGCAATTAAATGAGCTGTGCTTATAAATAAATAAGGATGTTTACACGAAGGGGTAGGCTACATGACAACAAAGGATCGTGCTGCGATTGTTTTATAACATATACATATATAGCATTTTACATGTATCCATTATTTTCAACCCTCTGGAGCTCTTATGCAATGCTATCCTAAGTGAAGACTCGCCTATTTTATTTGGTTTATTCAGGCCAGTCATTTCCACACTGTGCATTACAGCATAACTTAGAGGTGAATAGCTAATATGGTTGGGCAGCATCCTTGAACACCCCTTGTCTTGGCAGTACTACTTAAAGGAATATATTTCGGGTTAAATACAAGTTCAGCTCAGTTGACAGCATTTGTGGACCTTTCCATGCCTTAATCAAAATCACCGCAAAACATGGGCTCAGTCATGGGTGTGTGTGTGTCAGAAGATAAAATGAAGCAGGCTCTGTGTTTTGTCCTGTACTCCAAATCATACTTTCAACATCACTCACGTATTGTTCATTAATCGGAGATATTTCAAAGGGGCATTTCAAGGTCTCAGTATTTTAAGTGAAGTGCTCATCCAACATTTGGCACTTTGATCTATTTTTAAGTCCCTCTGACTGAGCCATTGGTCATTACTATTCCAAAGCTTTGCAGTTACCACAAGATTATACAGTCACCAACTATTTTTTTCAGGCATTGACACTCCCTATTACCAGTGTTGCATGAGTTCATTAAACGGGTGATTCAATGATCTTTTTATGCATTCAGCAAGTACTGTACATCTGTGTTACCTCAGGTAGGATCTTTTGCTAAGGCGGTTCACCTTAAAGTTCTTTCCTTTTGTTCAGTCTGAATGATATACTAATATCTGAATCATATTACAGAAGCTTCAGGCAAAATGTATGCACCATATACATTGTTATGCAGTGACATGTTTTATAAAGTGAAATGAAATTCTCCCTTACTAAAGCTTTGATCTTATCTTGGTCTCTAGAGCCCCTTCTGACACTGAAGGTTTGGGTGAAGGATGCGTCTAGCCAGAGGTTCCTGAAAGGAGCTCTGGTGGGTGTGTTTGTGAATGGATCTCAGATTCATTCCAACCAGACTCTGGAGAATGGAGAGGTCACTGTCACTGTCCCGTACCACCTTGGCCTGACCCTCACTCTGGTGGCCAGCATGGAGGGTTATGTACTCACCCAGTTGCCTTGGAAAACCACCAAGATGCCCAGTGAGTGCATAATCTTTTAAATGCGGTGTTAATTTATTGTTTTATTAGGTTAAGTTGACATTTTGCTAAGCACAGACAATATCATGTTGCGTTATTTGAATATTTTTTTTCAATCAAAAGGAAACTTTTACTGTAAGATTGTATATTTGATCCTCTTTAAATCCTCTTCTTTCCCATTGTATCCAGATATGTGATTGCTCTGTTTCTCAGTAAGATGGATTTAAAGGGATAGTTCACCCAAAAATGAAAATTCTCTTACCATTTACTCACCCTCCTGCCCTCTTAGATGTGTATGACTTACTTTCTTCTGCAGAACACAAATGAAGATTTTTAGAAGAATATCTCAGCTCTGTAGGTCCATACAATGCAAGTGGATGGTGAGCAGCACTTTAAAGCACCAAAACGCCAGATGTAGCAAAAGTAATCCTTATGACTCCAGTGTTTAAATCCATGTCTTCTAAAGCGATACAATCACTGTGAGTGAGAAACAGATCAATATATAAGTCCTATAAATGTTTACTGCTGGTCGCTCTCCAATCTGCGTTCATGAGAGGACCGAGGTCACACAGCCTCTCGTGTGAAGTAAGCGTGTTGGCATGTTCAAATGAAAGCAAAACCTAGGAAGCTATGATCCTGGCAGGCAGCAGATACCCCCACCCTAATCCTAACCAAATGGAGCCTGTAAGGCTTAGTACCCTGCCAGGAACAACCTGAGGCACCTTTCTCCCGTCGCGGTGTACAGCGTTCTGTTGTAAACTAACCGAGCTGCACTTTCGGTTGTATCGCTCACGCGTCAGTTCTCGTGTGAACATGCCAACTTGTTTACGTCACACGAGAGGCTGCCTGAACTCGGTCCTTTTATGAATGCGTATACGAGAGTGACCGGAAGTGAACATTTATAGTGAAAAAGGACTTAAATATTGATATGTTTCTCACCCAAAGCGATCATATAGCTTTAGAAGACATGGATTTTACCACTGGAGTCTTATGGATTACTTTTACTACGACTGTCTTTGCTTTTTGGAGCTTTAAAGTGCTGATCACCATTCACTTGTATTGTATGGACCTACAGAGCTGAGATATTCTTCTAAAAATCTTCATTTGTGTTCTGCTGAAGACCTGAAGAAAGAAAGTCATACACATCTGGGATGGCATGAGGGTGAGTAAATGATGAGAGAATTTTCATGTTTGGGTGAACCATTCCTTTAACAATGCAAAATAAACAGGGATAGAAAAACAGTGAGGCAGCTAGAATAAAGTTGTGAACCACAGTGACTTCACTTTGACATGCTGTTTAACACCCAACTTGAGCCCTAACCAACAGATATTATCTTTAAACATACAGTATGGAGAAATTCAGCTAATTCAATTTAATGAGAGGCAGTTTGCTGCTAATTTGAGCTCTGAGTATCTTCCAATTGTTTTCTAGTTTTATCTGTCATTACGATGTCCCTGCATCCTCAAACACAAGGGAACGTCTGGGTCTTTGAAGATACTGTGCTGATAACGCGAAAAACATCTGGTATGTCTGATAAAACAAAACAAAATTGTACTCTATTAGCTATTATTTTATCCTACTACCTGTTTGTACCATTGTGAAATTGAGAGCTGTTTTAACAAGTGTAATAAAAAGGCTAAAAATGAAGTAACTCCAAAACATGAATGTCATTCAACGTAGCACTCAAAGGAATAGTTCACCCACAAAATAATGAAAATTCTCTCATCAGTTTCTCATGTCATTCCAGATGTGTATTACTTTCTTTCTTCAGCAGAACACAAACAAAGTTTGAGCCGAATTTCTCAGCTCTGTAGGTCCAGACAATGCAAGTGAATGGTGGCCAGAACTTTGAAGCTCCAAAAAGCACATAAAGACAGCATAAATGTAATCCATACGACTCCACTGTTTATTCCATACCCTCTGAAGCAATTCAATCGATTTTAGGCGAGAACCGACAAAAATATAACTCCTTTTTCACTAAGATTCTTGATAGCAGTCTGCTTGGTGATCATGATTTCCATCTCGATTACACTTCCTAGCACCATCTAGCGCTCTGCGTATGTGTCAAGTACTAGAAAGTGTAATCGAGCTTTAAATCATGATTGTACCTATAGACTGCAATGACAAGATGTACAGCGAAAAAGGAGTTCTGTTTTGGTCTGTTCTCACCCGAAACCGATTAGTTTTGGTCAAATGTCTGATCACCTTTCACTTGCATTGTATGGACCTACAGAGCTGAGATATTCTTCTAAAAATATTTGTTTGTGTTCTGCAGAAGAAAAAACATCATACACATCTGGGATGGCATAAGGGTGAGTAAATGATGGGAGAATTTTCATTTTTGGGTGAACTATCCCTTTAACAAGCACAGATCAAGGTTGAAGATCAAACCTTTTTCTTCAGTTTAATTTTTGGAGCATGTAGCCTAACTGTCCTACATGACACAATGCATTTCTTCTGTGTAATATTCTTGGTAATTTCTATGTATTTATTTTCACATGTATTACAGACCTGTCGTTTCAGCCAAGTGTCCAGTTTCCCAAAAGTCTCCTCAAACTATCTGAGAACACCACCATCTCAATGCTGTCAGCTTATCTAACAACTCCAGCCCTGCCTGCAGAAAAAGATGCACATTTCTTTACTCTAAGCCTGAGTGGTAAAGGAGGAAATTTAATTTGTCTTTAAATTAATTGTACCTAACCATGACCCAGTACTGCAAGCAAATCTAAGAATAAGTCTTGTCATTTCATAGTACATGTCATGAGTAGATGCTGACACTATACCTTTCATTCAGATGTCAATGATCTGTAAAACTGAGGGGAGTGTATAGAAGGGCAGCTTAAGTCAATAAGGTTACAACTGTTTAGACTTGATACTGCATTGATTAGCAAATGATTTGATTTGGCCATACCAGGCCGCTTGGCCACCCAGACTTAAACAAGGTCTAATGCGATGCCACATTGTAGACAAACTATTGCTCCTTTAGACAACACAGCCACAAAATACAATTTTGCAATCCATTCTTCTGCAGACTCTAAAATAAAACTGTTATTTTTTTTATCCCCCTTTACAGGTTATAGGAATGTCAAGTTGAGCCCCTTGGTTATGATCAGTGCCCAACTAGTGTCTAATAGAAATGAGATTGACATCAGAGGACCCATTCAGCTCACAGTACCACTTCCCTACCACACCCACTTACGGCCCTCAGACTCACTTCCTGGGTGGAACTTCAACATGACCACAGGTAACATTTCAGCATTGTAAGGCTGCAGGCTTGCAGATTCTTAAAGCTGTGCTTCATATCTTTCACTGTTTTCTATAAGTGGGGGAGGTGCAACATAATCGCACAGGAAATCGACATGTACAGTAGCTTTCAAATGGTCATTTATCTTGAAATCGACACAGTTCTACCAAATTGCTGACAAGCCCCATTCCCCATCAGACATTTTTGCATCAATTCAAATGTTTTTACATTTCCTTCTGGTGCCACTGATAACTTGTTACGTGAACAACCTCTGAGACATGGGTTCTGGTCCCATGGAAACAAGGAAGTAATCGCATTTATATAAACAATGGTGGGCTTGAGTCGGAGGTTCACTCTAAAAATTTTATTCCACTGACTGTTAGGTTTAGGTTTGGGTTAGGGTGTAGGGTTGCATTCCTGTGATTGAATTACATCATTTAAAACTATAAACACAACTCGCTTTTGGCTCCACTCTGTTGACATTTCGCCCAGGAACTGGAGTTCACACGTCCAAGACGTTCAAAAGCACTTCCAGCTTTGGCCACTGGAGGGTGGTAGTTCAAATTTTGGTAAGCACAAACCAATTTAAGTAGCAGAACTTTCTAAATACTGTTGCTGAACTCACAGTGCTATCAGTCTGTGAGGTGTAGCCTAGTGGTTAAAGATCTGGTTAACCACAAGGTTGTAGGATCAAATCCCACAAGGGCTGATTCGTACACTGAAAAAAGACACTTAACCCAAGGTTACTCCAGGGCTCTGTCCTTCTCATGTACTTAGAGGTTTTTTCCACCCGTGTTTGATTGCTTGGTCTGCACCAGAGTTCAATTCCACCCCCTCACTGGGTTGTAATATATGGAAAACGAGTGCAATGTGAGTACTAGAAGCATCTGTTTACCCGTTAACAGGTACCACTGCATGTTAACGACACCTTCTTTGTGACCATACATACTGTAAAACCTCCTCTCTTTATTTATGGTTTTGTCCCTTTGCTTTTACTGCCAAAACTTAATGCACAATAAATGACACATGTGTCTGTCTGCCATGTGCACATTGTGAGGAATGCAAAACAATACGAGCTGCTTACTGAAGGCATTTTCAGTAGCAATGACACGAGCAAGAGTGCTATATGGCCTTGCAACAGCACGGCTGTGATTCAGCCGCAGGCTCACTGAATGCCGAGTGCCTTCAGTGAGCAGCTCATATTTTATACAAAAGTTCAAATTTGGATAAACTAAGGATTGTCACAAAAAAATAAATAAAAAAAATGCATTTGTACATGGAACTACTTTCTTATGCCACGGATCAGGATCTGCCGTTGCTAATTGCAGACAAGCCTCTATTACTAATTCAAAAATGTCACTTCAGAACTAGTAACGATGGCTTGGGCTTTTTCTAACATGTCATTGGAGAAACAAGGATGGTATGTGTGTGTTTGAGAGAGAGAAAAAGAGAGAGATTGAGCTTGTGCGACTACCTGCATCTGTCGCGACTCTCAAGCAGTAGTGTAGTGTTCTGGTCAAATACATCCTATTTTCTCTGTGTAAAAATAGCCGTTCGAGCGGGGTGCCCCCTGAGTATTTCGTGGTAGCCGGTGCGCAAGAGTCATTCACTATAGAAACCGTTCTCTCCTCCGCCATGTTGAATATTTATATCTCCTTCCAATGTGGAAACTCCAGTAAAAGGAAAGTGTCTGGAGTATGTTTTAGATTACTCTGTCTGTTGTGTTTCTTAACTGTAATGAGTCTTAATTCTGAAGCTGTTAGTTCAACTGTATTTCCCAGCTGTAGACATGTTGTAGTAATCTGAGCGATCATGGAGTGAGAGACAATGCTGATGACTTCAAAGAAACCACTCACTGACTGACGTGCGTGGATTCAATGCAGGTCAAACTTAACTGACTCATAACACATAAAAAAGGTCTTTTGTCACCACGTGCTGGCTAATGTCACGGAAAAATGAAGACACAAATCTAGTTCTTTTACATATCTGCACTGCTCTTACACTTTACTTTAGAATGCCACGAACACAAGCGGAGTGATACAAACAGTAAAACATCTGAGTGCTGATGTGTGAGACATCAGTACTCATGGAACGGCTCTCGTCCAATCAGATTCAAGGACCGGAACTAACTGTTGTATAAACTATATTATACAACAGTTAGTTTAGCTCCTGGAATCTGATTGGATGAGAGGCATCCATAAGTGTTGATATACAGTCCAATAGCCCTGGGACACTTTATTGTTTGTATCGTGTTGCTTGTGTTCGTGGCATTCCAAACCAGAGTAATAAGAGAAGTACAGAGAGTTAGAGGTGTGGATTTTGATTCATCCTTGTGACATTACATATTTACACCAGTAGGTGGTGATAAAAATCTTTTATGTATTATTATGAGTGAGTTTTCGAATCATTAACTCAAAATTATTAGTTAAGAAAACACAGGGTAATTCGCGGCTGAAACAATGGAAGTGAATGAGAACGATTTGTTCACTTCAAAGATCTGATTAGAAAAAAACACTGATTCGTTTAACGCACGGAATACCACTAGAGAGCATCTGCGTTGTCTTTCAGTGAGCAGGTTTCATGAAAATCAGAACATCGGCATTAACAGCCATACTGGTAAACTGTATGGAACAACAGCACTCTTGCTCGTGTGATATTGCTTAATTAGACAAATTATACGTTGTCAGTAGAGGTTCACTTCTGCAGCTTGCTCCAGTTTGCTGCCCCACCAGATTGTAAACCACACAGGAGACCGCACGAATCATACCCCAAACCACCATTTCAAGTGTACTCTAGTGGGGTGTGCGGCTGCCCTTCCAAATTTAGAAAAATAGCTTTCATATCATTAAAACGAACACATGTCAGATTTGGGTACACACCCAAAGTTCTAGTGTGAAAGTGCCCTAAGTCACTTTGGATAAGAAACTATTTGCTAAATGACAAATGAGTTGATCAAAAAAATGAACTTTATGCTTCTATATCAAGTTTATCATGGTTAGGCACTGGGCTGGATCTAGTGGGGTGCTGGGATGGGCCTTGCCCCCTCAAATTATCGCTATGCCCCCCCAAGTGCAAGTGAAACACTTGGCAACATGGCAATAACCATAACCCTATCGTGAGTGCGCTGGAGAAACACTCGCGCAAACACCCCTCCATCGTTGTTTATTGCCCCTCTAATGTTACATGTCTAGATCCGGGCCTGGTCTCTAAATTTAGCACTTTATCCAACAGAAGCAGTAAATGAGTTTTGTCATTACAGGTACCTGGGTGAATAAAGGTGTAGGCACAGTTCGGATGGAAAAAAATGGCCTGGTCTGGACTTATGTAGCACCTCATCTTGGCAACTGGATTGCTGCCCCATCACCTTTCTCAGGTAAGAATCGGGGAAGTGTAACATTTGTAATTAAAATATAGTAAAACTCACTCACCAGCCCATGCAATTACTGTTTAAACTAATGCATTTCATTTTCATTAATGGTGTCCATGGTGAAATCTAAATAGGTGTCTTTTTCTTCTGTTCATTTGCAGCCCTGTAACCAGATGTCTGTTTGTGTAAATCTAGGTTATATGGGGCATGCAAGCTCAATGGATTTCATTTCCTACCACACATACCTTCTCGTGGGTATCTTGGGAGGGACTCTTGTGATAGTCATTGGATTTTTATCTGTGATTATATTTCATTGCAGGTAAGAGTTAATTTAACCATACAAACATCATTGTATCAGCATCTTATAAAAACTAATGAGTTAAACAATTGCAGGACTTATCTCATTTGAACAAACATGTTTATTTCATGGTATCCAGAGAATCAAAGGCATTCTCTCATTCCTCTGACTCTTTGGGCAGTTAAAACTTCCTAGCGATCATCCTTTTGAATTCTCATTTTATAGAGCTTTAAACCATGAGGCAGGAAGAAAGCGATGGAATTCCACCAGGCTCACGGTACTGAAGAAAGACCAGACCACATCAACCAACGGCAATGAGGCTCAAGAGCTTTTCTTTCGTAATGGTGACCGATCTTATTCACTGGCTGCAAGAAGCCATGAAGCATCGGACTCCCCACGGCACCAAGCCAGCTTTAACATTTATGTGGAAAATGTTGCTCGGCCTGTGGGCAATCTGTATGAGAACATTGGAGCTGTGGGATTAGAAAGCCTTAGAGCCCCAGTGACAAATCTTTATGTTAATTGTGATGAAGTGGCAAAGCTTCGAGAGAAATCGGAACAGAATGCCTCATATCAGGGTGGTGCAGAGAATGTTGTTTTCAAAGACAAGCTGTTCCATATCTATAACCAGCCTGTGGCTATTGTACAGGGCCCAGAGCTCTTTAATTCCCAGGGACAGGCCGACCCTTCTGGAAGCAGATCTGCCACTTTCCCGCGGAATGGCATGGAGCACGGAGCTCAGACAGAGCGGACCTTGAAAGACAGTTTCACCCAGACGTTACCCAAAGTCCCCCAGCAGGACAGCGATGAGCAGCAGGCTCTGGAAGGAGCGCAGGCTGCCGCCATTAACCCAGGCCTATGGGGCCGCTACAGTCATCTCCTGGAATCCGTGTCTGTCCCGGGAACTTTGAATGAAGCAGCTGGGATGGGGCCTTTCCGAGGGGAACTCCAGGGAATATCGGAGCAAACCTTGCTGGAGCTTTCCAAGGGCAAGCCCTCTATTCACCCACCCCGGGCCTGGTTTGTGTCTCTGGATGGTAAACCAGTGGCCCAAGTTCGTCACTCTGTAATCGAACTTCAGGGAAGACATCGTCCAGGCAGCAGCAACGACACAAGCTTGGATTCTGGAGTGGACATGAACGAGCTGCAGCAGCCTCTGCAGAAAAGTGAGGAGCCCTCGAGCGCTAGCATGGCTAAAATAAGTGGAAATCAGGAGCAGGACTTGAGCAGCAGTGAAATTGGGAGTCCCGAGGATATGTCCCTGAGGAACACCCTGGAGGGCAGCAGTGCAGCCATTCCCAATATCCCAGAGGACAGGGATGCAGGGGACACCTCTAGTGAATCCAAATCTACCCCTCCACCACGGAGGCTGCGAAAGGTTCGAGAGAAGAAACCAGAGAAGAAGTCTTCTCGGCACGTGAGGGAGGAGAGACCACCAACGAAACACTAGCTGAATAACCTGTGTGTAACTGTAGCTTTTTGGTGTCTGAAAAATGGTTTTGATCAAATAGCCTTATTATATAAACATCAGGAACAATGGTTAAAATTAAAAATGCCTGTCTTGTCCTGCCGTAGCTCAAAGTAATTCTTGTGGCAACTCTAAGTTGACTGTATCAAGCATTTTTGCAGTTCATTTGTACACAATTTCAAACCGCATTATATAATGTTTTTACAAATTCTTTGAAAGAACATATTTGTTTACCTTCAAAAGTTAATTGTAAAAATATGTATATACTGTAGCTACATATCTGCTGCCCTGAGAGCACAATGCTTGTACCCACAATACTCTTCTAGTGCTCGTGATGAGTCTGCATTCTAAAACAGCAGTTTAAATGTGTTAGCTGGATTGCTTGTGTTGCTGGAAATCAGTTTCTGTTCTTCAGTTCAGATCTTCAGATACTGAAATGTAACACACAAGGAACTGCCACAGACTGCCATGAATAAAATACAATGATAGAATAAAATTGTGAAAAACTAAGCAATGTTATAAAATAAACCTAAGCACTCTATATGCACCAATGCACCAGTGTGTTTCACAGACACAGGGTTTTCTGGGGTACTTTGAGGGAGCAACTGAGGCCTTTAAGGTCATATGCTTTTTTTGACGCACTGTACTTATTTAATATATTATTGCTAGTCATGTTTGCATGTCTTCCATTGTGATGCTTTAACCATTCAATGTTTTCATCTGTAAGAATGTAGTACCTATAAACATTGAAGATATGTCTCAGGTTATGCCTTACATTACAAGGCCATGAACCTAGCATATTAAGATGTTTCTTGTGCTAATGTGTTTAGTGTCAAATATTTCTTCACGACAACAAATCATTATTAACTCATGTGTTGAATCCTTTGTAGCTTCATTATTTTTGACAGTTTATTTACTGTCTATTTATTATTGACAGTTACAACAATAAGACTAGTTTGTTGTCAGGCAGCAATTTAAAATAAATCAAATTTAAGAGGACAAACTGAGTTTCACATTTTAAAATTATGTATGACTGAGAAAGAGAGAAGATTGTTTTGTGTCAATTGAATGTTTTTAAAGGAGTTTGTGTTATACTGTAGCATTTATTATTTATAGATACTTACAATATTTTTTAATGACTTCTCAATACACTGGTTTAAATGGCTCGTGAGCCACTTCCTGAATGCTTTACAATACAGCTTGTAACCTTTTTGTGCACATTTAATAAAGGTACTAAACCAAAAATAAAGTTGTATTTACCCAAAACTGATCAGAACAGAATAAACTGGTTTTTAACAATATAAATAAACATTTAAACATTAAACAAATGCTTATAAAAATATTATTGCTAATTATATAAATGCACATTTAAATATTATTGTCTCTTATTTAAATGTCAATTATGGTTAATTTTTCAAGGTTGGGCTCCTGAATTCAGGATTGATCAGAAATCTTTCGTCTTTGCATTTAGGGATTTTGTTTATTTGGGATTAGGGATTACATTTTTAAATCTTGTCATTCAAGCAGGCTTTCTTTAATCACAGCTGTACTTGTAACCCTAAATTAATTTGCTGGTCTTTAATGTACGTATTCATGGGCAGAGTTCATGTACTGCACATGTGTCAAGCTCGAGGCAGATTAATCCAGCTTCAAATCATGATCGCGCCTGTAAGAGACTGCAGATGTCAAGATTTATAGTGATCCAGCCAAAACCGTCCGTATCACTTCAGAAGACATGGATTTAACCACTTGAGTCGTATGGATTACCTTTATGTGGCAAGTCCTTTTTGGAGCTTGGAAGTGTTGGTCCCCATTGACTCGCATTGTATGGATATATTCACATCATATCTCCATTAAAATATCTTTGTTGGAGAAAGTCATACGGGTTTGAGACAGCATAATGGTGAGTAAATAATGAGAGAATTATCATTTTTAGGTGAACTATTGCTTAAAGGAATGTTCCGGGTTCAATACAAGTTAATCGACAGCATTTTTAACATAACATTGATTACCACAAAAATTTATTTTGACTTGCCCCTCCTTTTCTTTAAAAAAAGACAAAATCTGGGTTCCAGTGAGGCACTTACAATGGAAGTGAATGGGGGCCAATTTTTGAACTTCAAAATACTTTTTTTACTAACCTTTTCTGTGTAAAATTATAGCTAATTTAATGTTGTTGCCATGACAATGTAATGCCAACAAAACCTAAAACCCGAAAACAACTGTAAAAAATTACTATTTAAACAACTTTACAGCTCAAATAATACATGAGTTTTAACAGAATAATTAATGTTAGTACTTTTATAAAATTATAAGCTTAACATTTCTGCCTTTTAAACCCTCCCAAATTACAAAAAGTTGGCACAGTATGAAAAATGCTAATAAAAACAAAAAGGAGTGATTGGTAAATTATATTCACCCTTTGCTATATTAAAAGCACCACAACTACACATTATATGATGTTTTAACCTGTGAATTTCATTTTTTATTTTTTATTTAATGTACAGTAATTTCAAATCAGATGATTGCAACACGCTCCAAAAAAGTTGGGACAGTCGAGTGTTTACCACTGTGAAACGTCACCATTTCTTCTAATAGCACTTATTAAGCATTTGGACACTGAAGATACAAGTTTGTTAAGTTTAAAAAGTGGAATTTTCCCCCATTTATGCATTATGTAGGTCTTTAGCTGCACAATTGTTCAGGGTCTTTGTTGCCGTATGGTGTGCTTCATAATGCACCACACTGTAATGATGAGGAGGCGGAAGCCGAGGAAGAATCCATATGCGGATGTTTATTCAAACAGTCCATCAAAATCCAAACACAGTGTCAGAAAAACAGGCAGTGAGGTCAAAAACACAGTAAAGCAGTCCAACCAGTCAAACAGGCAAAAGGAGAGATCCAAAAAAGAAGTCAAAACAAACAGGTCAGAACACTAGGCAATAAGGCAATAATATAAACGCTTGGTAAGGCAGATGATCTGGCAATACTTCGCAATATGGGAATGAGCATGCATGGCTTATATACTAGGCAAACAGGAAATGACATTACAGGAACTGATGTGGCAGGAAACAGGACATGACAGTTCAGAATTCAGGTGAGAGCTCCCTCTGGTGGGCAGGAGACCGCTCAGATGTTACAGAACCCCCCCTCTAGGAGCGACTCCTGGCGCTCGGCGTGGACGTCCCCGTGGTCGTGGTGCTGGGCGGTCTGGCCTGGCTCAATGAAATTCCTCTATGAGTGAGGGGTCCAGAATATCAGAAGCAGGTATCCATGATCTCTCCTCAGGCCCGTATCCCTCCCAGTCCACCAGGTATTGGAGCCGACCCCCTCTACACCTCGAGTCCAGCAGCATGTTCACCCTATAAGCTGGCGATCCGTCAATGTCCAGCGGAGGCGGTGGTTCTTGAGACGCAGCGTTGGGATCAGCATTCAGGTGGACCGGTTTGAGGAGCGAGACATGAAATGATGGAGAGATGTGGTAGTTAGCAGGAAGCTCAAGCTGATATGTAACCTCATTTATCTGTTTTACGATTTTGAATGGGCCAACATACCTTGGGCTGAGCTTCCTGCTCGGCAGATGTAACTTGATGTCCCTTGTAGAGAGCCAGACCCTCTGTCCCGGTTGGTAGCGAGGATGTGGGCGCAGTCTTCGGTTAGCCTGGAGTTCTTGCCTTCATACGGCTCTTTGAAGATGAACATGAGCACTATCCCATACCCTCTCGCTAGGACGTATCCAGTCGTTGACCGCAGGAACAGAGGAAGGTTCGCCAGACCACGGAAACAAAGGAGGTTGATATCCTAGCACGCATTGGAATGGGGTTAGTCCTGTAGAGGCATGGGTTAATGAATTCTGTGCATATTCTGCCCATGGCAAGAACTCTGCCCACCGATTGTGAAATTTTCGGATGGAGGGAGATCAGTAACGAAGTCTATTGACAGGTGAGACCATGGACGTTGCGGGATGGGTAGTGGTTGCAGAAGACCAGATGACAGTTCCTTGGGGGTCTTCGATTGTGCACAAACTTGGCAGGCTTTCACGTAATCAGTTACATCTCTGTTCATCGTTGACCACCAGAAAGTGTTGTGGATTAATTTGATTGTGCGTGAGATACCTGGATGACCTGAGGTGATGGAGGTATGAACCCATTGCATGACCCGTTGTTGTAGTTCCTGGGGAACATATTGTTTGTTCGGGGGGCACATAGCAGGCAGAGGATTTTGCTGCATGGCTCTTTGGATCTCCTCCATGATGTCCCAGTTCACAGGAGCGATAATTACAGAAGAAGGGAGAATGGGTTCAGGAGAATGAACTTGGAAAGGAGGGTCATGGCATCTGGAGAGGGCATCTGCCTTGCTATTCTTACTTCCTGGGCGATATGTCACAGTAAATTGGAATCTTGAAAAGAACAGTGACCATCTGGCCTGACGTGAGTTTAGTCTCTTGGCACTCTTTACATACTCAAGATTTTTGTGATCAGTGATAACCTGTAACGGGTGAATGGCTCCCTCCAACCAGTGTCTCCACTCCTCTATCGCAGCTTTCATGGACAGTAACTCCTTATTTCCAACATCATAGTTTCTTTCGGCAGAATTGAGTTCTTGAAAAAAATGCACACGGGTACAACTTAGCTGGTTCACCCTGACGCTGTGACAGTACTGCTCCAATTCCGCAGTCAGATGCATCCACCTCCACTACAAATGGGAGGTTAGGGTCAGGGTGTTTCAGGATAGGTGCCGAAGTAAAACTTGACTTGAGTTTTGTGAAGGCGATGGTGGCTTTGTTTGTCCACTTTAACTTGGATGGTTTCCCTCTCATAAGAGATGTCAAAGGAGAGGTGATCATGCTGTAATTCCTGATGAAACGCTGGTAGAAGTTGGCAAAACCTAGAAATCTTTGAAGTTCCTTGATTGTGGATGGTTGGGGCCATCCTGTGACTGCCTGGATCTTGGTAGTGTCCATCTCCACTCCCTGATGACTTATGTGATATCCCAAGAACGTTGTTTTCTGAACATGGAACTCACATTTCTCAACTTTTACATAGAGTTGATGCTTAAGAAGACAAGAGAGGATGTTTTGGACATGTTCAATGTGTTCAGCTTCCAACTTTGAGTAAATCAGGATATCGTCAATGTAGGCAATAACATACTGGTTCAAGATGTCTCTGAAGATATCGTTAATGAATGACTGAAACACAGCTGGCACGTTGGCTAACCCAAACGGCATCACCAAGTACTCATAGTGACCTCTGGTGGTGAGAAATGCAGTCTTCCACTCATCACCTTCCTTAATCCAGATGAGATTATAAGTGCTTCTTAAATCTAACTTGGTGTATATCTTTGCTTGGGACTGGGGGCAGTGAACGGACTCTCAACACTCGTGGCGAGACATGGTCTTGGCATATTGATGTTCATGCAATGGGTGAGGCAGAATTTGGACCAGTGAGACAGTTCTCCATGATACCATGATAGTACAGGATTGTGAACAGATAACCATGGATGTCCAAGGATGATTTCATACCTGGGTGAGTTGATGATGTAGAGTGATATGTTTTCACTATGGAACAGACCAATCTGTAGCTGTGCAGGTGCAGTTTGTCGGGTGATACCTCCCTCAATGGGTTTATTGTTGACATTAGTGATGCAAATTGTGGGAACACAAGGTAACGTAGGTAGACTGTATTTCTTGACAATATCTTTGTTGATCAAATTCAGAGCAGCACCAGAGTCAATCAACGCAGTCAAGGTAATGGAACCATTTTTTGTAGTCAGCTGAACAGGAATCAACAACGATTTTGAAATCTGAAGAGAGCATTGATCAACACTCACCCGTCTGGTAGTAGTGGTGGCTCTCCCGACTTTGTGTGGGCACTCGACGTTACGGTGGCCTGCTTCACTGCAGAAAAACACATCATGTTGGCGACGTCGAGTTCTCTCTTCATCAGATAGATGTGCATAGCCTATTTGCATGGGTTCTTGGTTGACGGTTGGTGTAGTGAAGAAGTGTGTGTGAGGCAGATGAGCAGATTTCCTCTTAGGATTGTTTCTCAACAGGTTATCTATCTTGATGGCAATAGTAACAAACTCAGAGAACATTAAATCCTCACCCTTGTAGGCCAGTTCCGTCTGAAGCTCAAGGTTTAAACTCTGTTTGAAAACAGCCCTTAGAGACATATCATTCCATCCACTTTGAGCGGCAAGGGTTCTAAATTCAATAGCGAAATCTGCAGCGGTACGGTTGCCTTGAGACATGTGTAACAATTGTGTGGAAATATCCTTTCCCCCCTCGGGATATTCAAACACATCTCCGAGTAGTTGTAAGAAGTATGCAAAGGAGGAAAGAAACTGTGAATCCGTCTCCCAAACCGCTGCAGCCCAATCAATCGCCTTACCAGATAACAATGACATCAGAAAAGTGCATTTACTTGCTTCACTTTGAAACTGATCTCTCTGGCTTTCAACATAAATGCGTGCTTGTCTGATAAAACCACGACATTGTCCTGCAGAGCCATCAAACTTGTCTGGCAACGGCAGTCTTACCGTTGGTGGTGTAGCCGAAGGAAGCGATCAAATATAGTGGGTCAAATGATCGTTTGCCGACTGTAGTTTGTTGAGCTGCTTTTGGTAGTTCTTCAGCATTTCGCTCTGATAATCGAACGCCGCTTGAAGCTGAGAAACTTCCGCTGGATTCATAATGGGTGAAGTATTCTGTAATGATGAGGAGGCGGAAGCCGAGGAAGAATCCATATGTGGATGTTTATTCAAACAGTCCATCAAAATCCAAACACAGTGTCAGAAAAACAGGCAGTGAGGTCAAAAACACAGTAAAGTAGTCCAACCAGGCAAACAGGCAAAAGGGGAGATCCAAAAGAGAAGTCAAAACAAACAGGTCAAAACACTAGGCAATAAGGCAATGATATAAACGCTTGGTAAGGCAGATGATCTGGCAATACTTCGTAATATGGGAATGAGCATGCATGGCTTATATACTAGGCAAACAGGAAATGACATTACAGGAACTGATGTGGCAGGAAACAGGAAGTGACAGTTCAGAATTCAGGTGAAGGCTCCCTCTGGTGGGCAGGAGACCGCTCAGATGTTACACACACATTCTAAACTAGAGACAGGTCAGGACTGCAGGCAGGCCAATCTAGCACCCACACTTTCTGCTCACACAGCCATGCACTTAAAATCCAGGCAGTATGTGGTTTGAAGTTGTCCTGCTGGAAAATGCATGGATGTCCCTGGAACAGACGGTGCTGGAAGGCAGTATATGTTACTCCAAAATGTGTACATATCTGTCTGCATTCATGGTGTTCTCACAGATGTGCGAGTTACCCATGCCATGGGCACTGATACACCCCTGGCCCATACAGACACTGGCTTTTGGACCTGATGTTAATAACAGCTTGGATGGTCCTTTTCCTCTTTGGCCCGGATAACACGACGGCTTTGTTTTTCAAAAACTTTTTGAAATGTGGACTCTTCAGACCAAAAAAACACAGTTCCACTGTTCTACTTTCCATCTAAGATGAGACCGAGCCCAGAGAAGTTAGCAGCACTTCTGGACAGTGATGATGTACGGCTTCTGCTTTGCACAGTAAAGTCTTAACTTGCATCTGTGGATGCAGCGCACCATGATGTTTTTTAAAACAGTGATGTCTGAGGGATCAGAGATCACGCACATTCAGAAGTGGTTTTCGTCTTGCCTTTTACGCACCGAGATTTGACCATATTCCTTGAATCTTTTAACTATATTGTGCTCTGTAGAGGGTGAAATGCCCAAAATTCTTCCAATTTGTCTTTGGGGAACATTGTTCTCAAAGTGCTGGATTATTTGCTTAAGCATCTGTTGGCAAATTGACAAGTCTCGAATGATCCTTGCTCTTGAAGGACTAGGCTGTTTTTTGAGACTCCTTATATACTATGACACGATTGCCTCACATGTTTAACATTTCCTGTTTCACATCACCTTGTTATTTCAACTTGTCAAATTGTTATTAGTCTTAAATTGCCCCTGTCTCAACTTTTTTGTTACAATCAACTGATTTGAAAATACTGTACATTTTCAAAAAACAATGAAATTCACAAGGAAAAACATCATATAATGTGTAGTTGTAGTGCTTTCAATATAGCAAAGGGTGAAAATAAATTACAAATCACTCCTTTTTGTTTTTATTAGCATTTTTCATACTGTCCCTACTTTTTCAATTTGGGGTTGTAATTGGCCACATTCACTTCCATTGTAAGTGACAGTGTCATAAAAAGCAATTATGGTATGAGAAACCAATTGCCGAAGCAACCACGTCATTTTGTGGTGCTTCTATGACACTTTCGACACACATGATCTTCAAGACTCGTACCCTGGTGCTTTG
This sequence comes from Myxocyprinus asiaticus, assembly GCF_019703515.2. Classification (NCBI taxonomy): domain Eukaryota; kingdom Metazoa; phylum Chordata; class Actinopteri; order Cypriniformes; family Catostomidae; genus Myxocyprinus; species Myxocyprinus asiaticus. The sequence continues at coordinate 4,117,603 of NC_059355.1, forward strand.
CATTGCAAGTGCAACAATCTGTTAGTTGAGCTACCGTGCTTGTAAATGTAGTTGGTTTTGTAATGCAAATGTTCAAATACCTTACACTATAGTAAAAGTGTTTTGATGTCATAAGATAGCACTGTGTGAGGAACAGGGTGAAAAGTAAGAGTTTATGAACTGATAATCCGCCGTTTTACTCGTGATTTGTGTGAAAGGGACTAAAAGCATTTGTTGTTATAGCACCGCTAGAGTTCTTTTCAGCAGCAGACTGCCACAATTTGAACAACGAGCCATGTAAAAAATATTTTGGAAAAATATTGATATAGTAACCTGATTCTATGAGACCAGGTTTGTATTACCAAAAAGCAGACAACTGATCAGAATATACTTCCCTTTACTCTTGTTTTCTCACAAGTTGATAGTTAGGGTTGTTCCTCATCCAGAGATGAAGATCCTTCACATCCACCCATTCTGGCCTTGTTCTATGTCCTAATGGACCATCCCTCAGTGGTCTGGTCCTGCCACACTCTGGGCTCATGCTGCCTGGCTCATTAATTCCCACGATGAGTCTCTGCTGGCCTCTGTCCATCTCTGTGCTGGCCAATGCTGATTGGATTTTCAAACAAGTTAGGTGAAATGTTGAGGGCCTACTTGAGTAGAATTCTCTCCTCTTAGCTGGTGTTGGCATGGCCTTTCCTAGAGACCTCTGCTTCATAATGGAAATTCTGGAGTGTGGTTCTATGTGGGAACTATTGATGCAAAGATCCCCAAAGCACTGTGAGAGTGGTCTCACACAGGACGGACTGGTATCTTCCACTGATGGCTTAGATCTCACTGTTCTCAGCTGAGATGGACCACTATTTTTATGAACCTGTAAACCAATCCCTGGGATAAAGAACTCGAAAAACTGTTTGTTATGAACAACACTAGGTGGAGCCAGAGATCTTCCTATCCAACGATCTCTGGCATTCCATGTAAGAGGATTGTAGATGACATGTCAGTCTAATGGGCAGCAGTTAGACTTGCGGAGCAATGAATCAATGCACCCAGTATGAACGACAGTGGCAGGAGACAGTGAGAGAGAGAAACAGATATATTAATTATATATTTAGTTATAGTCATGAGTTTGGATGATGCAGGCATTGTTTAATCTTGTCAAAAAAGTCAATGGCATAAAAGAAACTCATATACAAATGCTTTGTCTCAAAACCTACTGAGCTTATCTTCCTAAGAGAGCATTCTAACCGAAACAGAACCTTGTTAATGAGTGACCTGAGATGCCATTCATAGGGAACAGTTAAAGGGATAGTTCACCCAAAAAAGAAAATTCTCTCATCATTTACAGTGCATCCGGAAAGTATTCACAGCGCTTCACTTTTTCCACGTTTTGTTATGTTACAGCCTTATTCCAAAATGGATTAAATTCATTATTTTCCTCGAAATTCTACAAACAATACCCCATAATGACAACATGACAGAAGTTTGTTTGAAATCTTTGCAAATTTATTAAAAATAAAAACCCGATGGTCACTCTGACAGAGCTCCAGCATTTCTCTGTGGAGAGAGGAGAACCTTCCAGAAGAACAACCATCTCTGCAGCACTCCACCAATCAGGCCCGTATGGTAGAGTGGCCAGACGGAAGCCACTCCTCAGTAAAAGGCACATGACAGCCTGCCTGGAGTTTGCCAAAATGCACCTGAAGGACTCTCAGACCATGAGAAACAAAGATTGAATCTTTGGCCTGAATGGCAAGCGTCATGTCTGGAGGAAACCAGGCACCGCTCATCACCTGGCCAATACCATCCCTACAGTGAAGCATGGTGGTGGCAGCATCATGCTGTGGGGATGTTTTTCAGTGGCAGGAACTGGGAGACTAGTCAGGATCGAGGGAAAGATGAATGCAGCAATGTACAGAGACATCCTTGATGAAAACCTGCTCCAGAGCGCTCTGGACCTCAGACTGGAGCGAAGGTTCATCTTCCAACAGGACAACGACTCTAAGCACACAGCCAAGATAACAAAGGAGTGGCTATGGGACAACTCTGTGAATGTCCTTGAGTGGCCCAGCCAGAGCCCAGACTTGAACCCGATTGAACATCTCTGGAGAGATCTGAAAATGGCTGTGCACCGACGCTCCCCATCCAACCTGATGGAGCTTGAGAGGTCCCCCAATGAAGAATGGGAGAAACTGCCCAAAAATAGGTGTGCCAAGCTTGTAGCATCATACTCAAAAAGACTAGAGGCTGTAACTGGTGCCGAAGGTGCTTCAACAAAGTATTGAGCGAAGGCTGTGAATACTTATGTACATGTGTTTTTTAATAAATTTGCAAAGATTTCAAACAAACTTCTTTCACGGTGTCATTCTGGGGTATTGTTTGTAGAAATGAGGAAAATAATGAATTTAATCCATTTTGGAATAAGGCTGTAACATAACAAAATGTGGAAAAAGTGAAGCGCTATGAATACTTTCCGGATGCACTGTACTCACCCTCATGCCATCCCAGATGTGTATGACTTTCCTTCTTTTGCAGAAGACAAATTATGATTTTTAGAAGAATATTTAAGCTCTGTAGGTCCAGACAATGCAAGTGAATGAGTGCCAAAATTTTGACTCTTCATAAACACAACATAAAAGTAATCCATACGACAGGGTTTTAATCCATATCTTCAGAAGTGATATGATAGGTGTGGGTGAGAAACAGATCAATATTTAAGTTCTTTTTTGCTAGAAATTCTTCTCCCGGCCCAGTAGGGGGTGATATGCTTTCAGAATGTGAATCGGCAAGAAGAAGAAAGTGAAAGTTAAAGTGAAGATTGACTGAGCAAGGAAGAGAATTTATTGTAAAAAAAAAGGACTTAAATAGTGATCTGTTTCTCACCCACACCTATCATATCGCTTCTGAAAACATTGAGTTAATTACTGGAGTCTTATGGATTACTTTTATGCTAATTTATGTGATTTATGAAGCTTCAAAATTTTGGCAGCCATTCACTTGCATTGTATGGGCCAAAAGAGCTGAGATATCCTTCTAAAAATCTTAATTTGTGTTCTGCAGAAGAAAGAAAGTCATCCACATCTGGGATGGCAAGAGGGTGAGTAAATGATGAGAGAATTTTCATTTTTGAGTGAACTATTTCTTTTTAAGATGAAATACTGAAATATCCAAAGACTGTTGGTCAAGATTATGAGAAAATAACATATTTAAAATCAACAATAAAGTGCTTCTTTAGATAAAATAATGTGAAGAATGCACAAGTGCATTCTCAAGTAAACTGTCAGCCATTGTTTCTATCAAAAAGGTGACTGGATCTTTAAACTTCCATTCCTACAGCCAACATATTTAGTGATACGATTTCTTCCATTCACATTATACACCAATCAGCCATAACATTAAAACCACCATATTGTGTAGGTCACCCTCGTGCCGCCAAAAAAAGTGCCAACCCACATCTCTGAATAGCATATAGCATTCTGAGATGACTCACCACAATTGTACAGAGCACTTTTCTGAGTTACCGTAGACTTTGTCAGTTCGAACCAGCCTGGCCATTCTTTGTTGACCTCTCTCATCAACAAGGCATTTCCGTTCACAGAACTGCCCCTCACTAGATGTTTTTTTAGTAAATTCTAGAGAATGTTGTGTGTGAGAATCCCAGAAGATCAGCAGTTACAGAAATACTCAAACCAGCCCATCTGGCACCAACAATCATGCCATGGTCCAAATCACTGAGACCACATTTTTTCCCCATTCTGATGGTTGATGTGAACATTAGCTGAAGCTCCTGACCCATATCTGGCTGATTTTATGCACTGCACTGCTGCCACACGATTGGCCAATTAGATAATCACAAGGATGTTTGTTGGTGCCAGATGGGCTGGTTTGAGTATTTCTGTAACTGCTGATCTTGTGGGATTTTCATGCACAACAGTGTCTAGAATTTACTCAGAATGGTGCCAAAAACAAAAAACATCCAGTGAGCGGCAGCTCTGCGGATGGAAATGCCTTGTTAATGAGAGAGGTCAACAGAGAATGGCCAGACTGGTTCGAACTGACAAAGTCTACAGTAACTCAGATAACCGCTCTGTACAATTGTGCTGAGAAGAATATCATATCAGAATGCTATTCTGAGATGTGGGTTGGTGCTGTTTTGGCGGCACGAGGGGGACCTACACAATATTAGGCAGGTGGTTTTAATATTGTGACTGATTGGTGTATACGAGTGACCCATCTCATCCTTTAATGTTGCAGGTAGTGTGCATTCTGTCCATTGAACCACAGTTTATAGGACTGCATCTTGAGCAAGGGGTGCTGCAGAGTTTCTAAAATCAAATTAAGACCTTTTTAAAGACCTGAACATATAAAATTAATATCATATCCCCATACAAAAACAAACCCACACAATCTCAAAATAAATCATATATAACAGACTCTTGCTTAAACAGGCAGAGGCACACAATCAACATGGCCTTAACATTGCTTATCAGTAAAACAGAGTAGGCTATATGCAAGTTTAAAATACTCAAGACATGTTTTCCACATATATCACATTAAAATTGGTTTATGTACCATTATATAAACAAATACAAATAAGAGGTTGACCAATATTGGATTTCGCTGATATGATAATGTGTTGAAAGCAAGGCAATTAATCTGCCAATAGTTTTTAAAATTGGTAGCCAAAATGTTCTTAGTCTTTCCTTCCTGTGATGGGGAGGGCTAGACAGAGGCTACAAGAGTCCAAATTGAATTAAATTGCAGATGCAGTTTATGGTGCAACCAATATATCAATAACCAAGTAAAAAAATGATTTAAATAAATAAATAAAAAATATTTGATTCATTGCACAGCACTTTTAACTTTAAAGGCTGAAATACACTGGGGACTCATATTTTGAAATGTATACGCTTCACTGCTTCAAGCTGCTCATTCAAACAGATAAGGGAAATAAAACATGCACTCCTGCAATGACATACAAAGTATTACAATATAAACAATTAAAAGTAAATATTGTTATATTTCAGCAACACTATATCATCACCATCAACAGATGTTCATTAGTAATAGCTTGTCATAAATTTCCGAAATGTCTTTATGATTGCAAACTGCTCTGCAACAGCTGGAAACACACAAGCCCCCACCTGCTTTGAGAAAATACAACAGTGCTGCGTTTTCACTGTAAAGGACGCAGCGCATGCATTATTTAATTAAATCGTATTCTTTTGAAGTTTGATTATCACATTAGGTCATATCAGGATTCCTGTCTTTCCGCCTCCAAATTTAAGACATCTTTAAATGATAATTAACTTTTTATGACCTTAAATTTTGGAAAACTGAATTTAAGACATTTTAAGACTTTTTAAGGATCCGCGGGAACGTCTCCGGTTACACATGTAACCTTGGTTCCCTGAGATAAAGGGAAGCACTATGGGGAGTGTTCTTTTTACCTAACCTTGTTGAAACCCTTATACAATCACGCCAATCCTCTGATTGGCAATGGTGTCTAAGCCTTTAGGCACGCATTAGGCCTATATAAGTGGGTGCTCAGTCACCAATTCTTCAGAATTTTCTGACTGAGGGACAAGAGTGAGTCACTAGATTATGAAACTCTGAAGTAGTAGTGCGGCCAGCATTGGCAATGCCTTGTTCCCGTCATCTCAGGGAACCGAGGTTACATGTGTAACCGGAGACGTTCCCTATCGATACAGTTCACTCGATATTGCCGTAAGCACTATGGGGAACTGAATCCCATCACGCCGCACTTCGTGACATTACACTCCCAGAGTTATAACACTAAATAGAGATATTATAAGGAGTCACAGGAATGGATATATAAACCATATAGTCATATAGTATGAATTAACCCCTTCACGAGCCCAGTCGGGTTCAGTAGTTCGTATGTTAATGTAATCTTGTGTTGAAGTGGAAAACGTCTTTGGCTTGCTGTCCGTATACTGGAGGGCTCAGAGCTCAAGACTCGACTCGAGTCCTGATTACCCCCCAAAAAGGTGTTAAGGTGAAAGATCGGTACCATGACTATGGCAGGAAGTATTTAGGACAGCGAGCCGGCAACAATTCTATTTGGTAAATTGGCTTGGTGGATACTTCTGAATTGTTTTTCCCTCACAAAATCTGTATAGAGGGAGTGCTTTACACGTTTGTTTGAAGGTGCATACTTGTACGATGGCTGGTCGAGAGAGGCTACACTGCGATACAACGGGAGACCTCCACACATCATAGAAATGGATGGGGTCACGGCATTCGCACGTGGAAGGTGAGAACGAGAGTTGGCTCACGCTGCATTCGAAAGGGAGACTGCTCTAACAAGAGAGTGGTTTAGCTTGCAGCATTCGAACAGGTAAGCTCAGCAAGCATTCAAATGAGGTCCATTCTGCGTCTGAAACAGAAAGCCCGTTCATTGCCTCGGAGGGGAGAGCCCATGATACGAGGACGTGGATGAGCTTGCGTGGCATTTGATCAAGGGGGCTATGCTGCAATTCGAACGGGAGACCTCCTCTAAGCATAGAAGTTGATGGGCTCACAGCATTCAAACGGAGAAAGTGAGAACGAGAGTTGACTCATGCAGCGATTCCAATGGGAGTCTGCTCTATTTTGGCTCGCGGCATTCGAACAGGTAAGCCCAGCATGCATCCGAACATGGGTCCACTATTCATTTAACCGAAAAAGCCCACTCAGCGCTTCAAAAGGGAGAGCCCACTATACGTGTGAACATGGGTGGGCTTATGCAGCGTTCGAACGGGAGGGCTCTTACTGTGATTCGAACGGGAGGACTCTGGTTTAAATATATATAAATATATATACTCACACATATACGCACACACGTATATGTACATATACATGTGTATATATACTCACACATATACGCACACACGTATATGTACATATACATACACGTACCCGCGCACATACATACATATACATACGTGTACACATACGTGTGCATGCAAGTAGGATGTATCGAGACGATGGCGGGTGGTGACATGAGTAATAGAGACAGGTGATACTGATAGGGGGATTAGCTGATTAGTAATTGATAAGCTTTCCTGATGTTTAAACAATTGGATCTGGTGCAGCGAGGAGGACTGATTTGAGGTGGAATCAGAATCTTGAAGCTGCGTGGTTATTATCATCGGCGAATAGCAAATCAAGAGGGGACTTAGATTGGTATGGTTGGATGGGGGTGGACAAGTTGAAAATGTAAACTTGATCTGTTTTCTTTGTTTAATAAAGAGTCTGATTGTTTCGTTTATCTATAATTTGCAGGTCTGAGAAGGTGGGATGAATGTTGGGATCAAACGGTGTATTGACAGTGATTTCTGAGCAACGCAAAAAGCCAAAAAGGACGCCACTTGGATAGCCATTGGTGGTATCTGGTTAAATGCTTTTGAATTGGTTTAGGAATGGAATGAATGGTGAAATGGATAATATGCTGTAGTAGAACCATTATTAAGCGCAATATATATAATCCCCCAAATTGGGTGAAGGAAATGCCAAATCGAGGGATGACAGAAGTGCTAGATCATGGTAAACTGCATTGGAACAGCTGGCTTTCTGAGGCAGCCTCGTACGAGGGCCTGCTCTGGGTGGAAGGTTTGGACGAAGGACATTTATGTGGCTATAAGGGGCTGTACCATTGATATTTGCATCTAATCATCCAGCTTATGGGGGCAGGCTCACGTAAGGGCCCGATCCAGGCGGAAGGTTTAGATTAAAGGACATGTATACGGCCGTAGGGAGTTGTACCATAGGTATACTGTCAGATCGGCTGGCTTGCGGAGGTAGCCTCGTTTATATGCAGCTTTGAGGAAAGCAAAAGGTTAGTTAAGGATACAGCTTTATTACGTTTGTCATGGTGGGGCACTTTTGCGGCAGTATAAGGTGGGGCACTGTTGCTGCGGTATCAGAGTTTGTCATATGACAGCCAATTTGTTCTGCTTAAGGATGTTTTGTGCCAATGGTAGGAGCACCTCAGTTGTGCTTTCTAGAAACTTAAATGTTTGCCGTCTTTGGCTCCTTGGAAGGTAACAGTGAGTTTTTGGAGTGATACCTAGATAGCAAAAGCAAGAGGAAAACCTGTGAACAATCCCGTGGAAGGGATTTTAGATGGGCTCTCGTAGAGACCTGCTGGAAGTAATATTGGTGAATCCCTTGCGGATGGCGCAATTTCAGGCGTTTCTGTAGAAACGACAAAATATTAATATTTAGGTGAAACGTATACACATTTCACAATCCTAAGAAATCTGTGAAAAGTTAGATCCATGGCCACTGGAGTATGGGCTGCACTTGCACCGATAGAGGGGTAACCTCAGGCTGCTGGGTGAAATGGTGGTTGGATTGAATTGTTAATCTTTGTTTCTCTTGCTTTCGAATAAAAAAAGGCACTGTACTGGAACTCGAATAGCATGAAGCCGGAACGGCACCCATTCGCGGAGGCAGCTCGTGCTATGGACCGTTCCGGGTGGAAAGTTTAGATAAGAGAACATATGAGCAGTCGTGGAGAGCTGTTTCACATGTATACAGAGCCGGAGCAACCAGTTTGAGGAAACAACTTCACACTATAAACTGCTTCGGCGAATTGAGCATAGAAAGAAAGACAGAGTAAAAAATATAACACTTAACAACTCCGAGGTGTTTGTAAGGGATAGTTAACACAAAATGAAAAGTCTGTCATAATTTACACACCGTCACGTTGTTCTAAACCAGCATGACTTTCTTTCTTCTGCGGAACAGGAAAGGAGAGGTTAGGCAGAATTACTGACAGCCTCAGTCACCATTCACTTTAATTGCATCTTTTCTCCATACAGTGAAAGTGAACAGTGACTGAGGCTAACATTCTGCCTAACATCTTCTTTTGTGTTAATCCTAGACTGAAGATGAGAAAAACTACAGGAAAACTAATCTACACATTACCTGTTTTTAGCATGATAGTGTAATGCAATGACATGATTGTTGCCCTATTTTCCTGTTCAAATAGCTCCCTAAAAGTGCTAAAGTCCTCCCTACAGTGTGGACACTTCAGCATGGTATGTGAGTCTGTCTTTGTCTAGTGATCAGCCCACACCTTCATACAGGAAATGTGGATGCTGTTTCCGCAGCTGAACCTGAACAATGACACGTAATTTCTATGCAACCATCCACAACCATAACAAGAAATTTCACATATGGAATTTCATGTCAGTTAATTTCATTAGCTTTTTGGGTTTAAGTGGAACAATATCTGAGGATATAATTTCAGCTCCTCATGTTATACGCATACTGTATATCATGAATGTATATTGTCCATACCTTGGCTGTGCTTACTTTTTAATTTCAAATAGCTCAGCTTTTGCTGTAAATTAACTACAATTTTTAGACAGAGATTTAGAGATTTCCATTTAATTTCATACAAAAGCAAATTCTCATACTTGCAATAAGTCACAGGCAATTTCTTCAGCAAAAGTTCTTTTTGACAGATTAGACATATATCATCTTTCTCAATGTCTTTCTGTCTGACACATCCGTCTTCCTCACTGTCGTTGGGGCATGATGATACCAAGCTGCCCCTGTCATTATGGGGCATATTTTTGTTTATATGAAGCCCTTGTAACAGCTCTAGGATCTGTCTCTCTACAAGGCCGTATTGAAAGCAGTCTGAAACCGAAGAAATGACCAGGGCTGCATTTCCCAAAAGCATCACAAGCTTAAGTTGATCGTTGAGACCATTGGCGGCAATAGTTTCTACGATCTACTTAGCTTACGATGCTTTTGGGAAACGCAGCCCAGAAGGTCGTACTTTAAACATTTAAGTACAATGTACAGATCAAGTATGACTTTTTATGCATCTGTTGCTTGATCTTAAAGAAAGGGGTCGTAGTGAAATGTACATTTCAAGTCAAATCTAAGAGAGAGAAAAATGAAATTAGACTGCTTACATTCGTGATCTCTTGGAAGTCTAAATTGACACATTAAAACCCTAAAATGAAAAAGTAAGATGGTGAGACATCGAGCATCAAAATGCAAACTGTTCAACCAAAAGTGTGTGGTTACCAGCAGATGTGTACGCAGAGATCCTTCTCTTTCTGGAAGGTAATACAGGTGCACGAATGTGGATCTCCCAAGCAGACCTTGAATATGAAACATTAAATTAAACTTGTATCTAAATTGTATAATTTACATTAGTGGGTCATTTCTACAATTTGGTGACTTTTTGCCATTGAAACGTTTGAAAAATGATCATACTTGTATAGATATCTTTGTTTCATCATTAAAGTGACATGTTAAGGATTTCATAAATTCAGATCCATCCTGTTAGGTTGGCCTGGACAATAACAAGGTGGACATTCAGTGGGTATGAATGATATCTAGCTAACATATTGCACACTTAGTGTGATGATTTTCTTTCTGTTAAAGGGATAGTTCACCCAAAAATGCTAATTCTCTCATCATTTACATCATTCCTATTTAGCCCAGATGTGTGACTTTCTTTCTTCTGAAAAATACAAACCAATGTTTTTTTTTTTTTTAAGGAATATCTCAGCTCTGTTGGTCCATTCAATGCAAGAAAATGGTGATCAGACCTTTGACGGTCGAAAAAGCACATAAAGGCATCATAAAAGTAATCCATATGACTCCAGTGGTTTAATCCATGTGTTTAGAAGTGATATAATACATGTGGGTGAGAAACAGATCACTATTTAAGTAGATATTTCACTATAAATCTCCAATTTCACATTCTTCTTTGGTTTTTGGCTCAACTTGTGCAGTTGTTGGCTGTCATAACAACTCAGAATAATTAATTATATCAACGTAACTTATCTCTGACCATCACTTCATGTCATCTACACACTCAGGTGAGGCACTGTCTATAAAAAACGGTCATCTCGACTCTGTGAATTATTGGCATGTTTTTTTTTTTACAATTTTTACAAATGTAACACCTTAAACATTACATTACCTACTAAGAATATACACCGATGCGAGTGAAAACACTGGAGACCGGAAATTGAAAACAGTCGAATCGTGGAACACTTCCACGTTCAGGAAAAAGGTGGATGTATACAAAGGCTGATTTCAGAATGCCGTACTACCATACTACTCATACTATTTCTGCCACTGACACATATGTTAGAAGTAGTAAGAGTAGAATGGCTAGTATGTCGGTCATCTTTGGAACACTCTCTGGAGGCTATTTCCAGTCATATCAGTGCAGCTCCTATCTACTTGAATGGGGAAAGACCGAAATCTCCAAAACGGTTGGTCAAGATTACGATCAAAGAACATATTTCAAATCAGCAGTAAAGTATGACTACACTGGTATCATAAATTGTGCTTCTTTACCTCACATTACACTAATAAAATGCAATTTTCCCAGCTTGTCTAGCTAATACGCATGCACGATCTTAGTTAATTGACAGGTGATGTCTGTATCTAAAGGGTGATTGGCTCTTTTTACTGTAAGGCGGGACTTCCTTTCAACATCTGTTGACCGTTGGGCGCTCAGAGCTCCTTGGTTGAGCATTCCAATTTCTCCCATTCATTTTAATAGAAGTGGCCCATCTCTGCTAAATAATCTCTGATATATATATATATATATATATATATATATATATATATATATATATATATATATATATATATATATATATGTTTAAAAGACATCTGAAACAGTCACGTCTGCATACCACCGCAAGATGGCGATATTAGACTCTGTGGTCAACTCTAATGACATTATCCACAATTTCAACCTTTTTCCATACAGGAGCAATAGAGCTAATATAGTGTTCCTCATCATTTCCTCTGTAGTAAACAAATTATTAAAAAAAAAAAAAGACGATGATATTGAGAAGCACAGCATTAGACTGCTTGTCTAACTAACCTATGCTGTAAAGCAAGGAATAATGTACACTATCTCGCATATTACACGGCTACTTATGAAATAAACAAATAAATGGACATGAAATGCTGATTTAAAGTAACAGTTCACCCAAAAATAAAAATTCTCTCATCATTTACTCAACTCCATGCCATCCCAGATGTGTATGAATTTTTTTCTTCAGCAGAACACAAATGAAGATTTTTAGAGGAATATTTCAGCTCTTACAATGCAAGTGAATGGTGACCAGCTCCAAAAATCACATAAAGGAAACATAAAAGTAATCCATATGACTCCAGTGTTTAAATCCATGTCTTCTGAAGCGATATGACAGGTGTGGGTGAGAAACAGAACAATATTTAAGTATTTTTTTACTCTAAATCTCAACTTTCACTTTCAGGTGTAATATTCTTCCCAAAATCTGCTGAAGAAAGAAAGTCAGACACATCTGGGATGGCATGAGGGTGAGTAAATGATGAGAGAATTTTCATTTTTGGGTGAACTGTTACTTTATGTTTAAATTATTTCATTATGTGTAAGGAAAGAGACTACGGAATGATACAAGAAGCACAAAAATAATGCAGTTACAGTATGTAGGAAATCGGTTGCCTGGGACAATGGTACAGTAACTTATAGGGTAAAATAATAATTAGTAGGCTTGATCTGTCTGTTGAAAATTGGCTTCGGATAGTAAAACATGACTGTTATTAGTCACAAGGTGAGCTTTAATTTTTGCCTTCTTCAACAGTGAACAGATAATTCAAATTTGACTGTGCAAACAATGAACTCTCTTCCATCTACCAGCTCTCTGACAGTCATAACACACACCATGTGACTTTGGGTTCGGCATCTACCTAGTGAGAGTGAAGCCTGAAAGTTCCAGATATTTGAAGAGCTGTATCACCTTCTCTGGCTCAACATGGCGCATCACTACTGACTTATATTAGACTCTTGCAGTGGGAGGTGGTATGTGTGCACAGAACATTCAGCTTGTGAATGACAACAGCATGGCATGACAACTTGTGCAAAAGTGTGATGATATTGTACAAAAGTTGCTTTGACAGATTCAATTTCTGACAAACCACAGAAATGAGTTTAGACACTCATTAGCCACACTGTACCATTTACCAAAGTTGTACACATGAACGGAAGAGATGTTACATGTGATTTTGTTTACAACACGTTCCTCCAGGGCTTCATTATGTTTTGCAATCTCTGTATACAGTCATAGAGTAAATCCTGCAAAACAAACCCCACAGTGCTGATGCATCATTGTGCTGGAGAAAGACAAACTGCTCTCCGATCAGTCTGCTGATTTCCATCCCTATGTGAAGAAGTTTGTAATGGATTGCAACATCAAAACATCTGTTGACCCAAGCATGCTTCATAATTCACATATCATTTCAGGCATTACAGTGTGACCATGCCTGTTTTTATTGCCCGTGTACAGATTCCTGTCCGTTTCAATCGATGTACCCTTTTCTCCTTTCATCTTCCTGCTGGTCTTAGCTGGTTTCCCAGCCTGACCAAGCTGATGCCTAGCTGGATTAGCTGGGAGGCCAGCTGGTCTCTCAGTCTAACCAGCTAAGATAGGGCCCAAAACCCACCTAAAACTAACCAGGAAATGTGGGAGACCAATTAAGACCAGCCAACCAGTTTAGGCTGGTTTAAGTATTTTTTTCTCAGCAGGGCTGTCCACTGATTTCAGATGTTTATGTTTCAAATGACATGGGATTTTTGATATATACAGCTTTTAACTTAAATTTAATGTGGGACGATTCAATTTGTGTGAGGGAGAGAAACGTAAAGATACCAACAGCTGGTTTTTGTGTTGTAATAAATACCCTATGGCTACAGGACAGAGTTTTTTGGCATGTGTTGATGGACTTGCTTTGATCTTTCAATCACTGCAAAGCAGGCCTGCATATGGTCTGTTCTCACTGAATCTGTGAGAAAAATCACGGGGCTGATACATTACATATGGGAACCAGATCAGCTCAGATGGGTCAGTTATTTATACTTTCAATCTAACTATATAAACATAGCTCTAAGGGACACATTGTCAGCCCTTTAGCAAGATACAGTACCACACCTCATGAAATTAAAGTAAACTAAATCAAACAAAATAAAACACAGCCTGATAAAATGGGTTGTAGACTGCCTGTTTCCAAAGAAGATATGGTGCTTGTAACTGCAATTGTTGTACGGTCATTCATCACATGTTAGGGATTCTGTGTTCAGATTCAGCTCACAGAAAATCAGCGTTGGCAAACTTGGCATCACGTTGTTCCATCTGATGAGCCAAACATGGGATGATTTCAATACATTTTCCCAACATGGGTTTCATCAAGCATATCGCCAATGAGTCGTGTAACTATTAGTGTGAATGTCTATCTTCCTGTGACACTCAAATATATTGAAGTGGGTCATATCCAGAAGCTTTCTGACCTTACTGGGCCACAACAAGTTAAAGACGAAAAGTTTTAGGAGCAGCATTTGTTTTGATCAATGGGGGTGGGGTGGTGTAGTAGTTACTGCTCAGATCTGGTCACTAGACAGTTACTGGCTCAATCCTCAAGGAACAAGGAATGAGAGGGTATATTTAAACATCTAAAAGTTTCCATATAGAACCCTTTGTAAGGGTTCAATCAAAATAACCCTACACTGTATAAGTGGTAACATGCAAATGCTACCTTAACCTTGTTCTTCGTTATCCGCTACATGCAATTTAATTTAATTTAAACCGACTTATCTCAGTTCAGGACAATCTGGGCTACCATTAAAGGGTTAAACTTTCAATGCACAGAGTCATGTGACAAAACAAAATGGTACTGATCTCAGAAAAGTTTATCTTTGGGAGAAACGCCAACAAAACTACATCTGGTAGGAAACCTTATGAAGTTTTTACATTGAAACCTGTTTGTATTAAAAGAGTAACATCTCTAGTTTCATCCGAAATTCCACTTTGAAAATTAAATGTATCAAAAAAACAAAACAAAAAAAAAAAAACAGCACACTGTTAACATGATGACCTCCCACGAGGACAATAAGCATTACTTACCTTAGAAATCCTATATTCACTGACTATGCATTATCACATTGATAATCAATGGGTGCATCCAAAAGCTGTAAAATGTTGCTTTTAGAGGCTGTATACATGTTGGTCTCTTGTACATCTGTTTCTCAAACCATTTGTAACATTTGCTGTAACACAGTGTCATCTACTGGATTCTTGAAGAATAACAGGTATTGTAATTAATGCACATCATCACAGTATTAAGATGTATCTCGGGTGATCCGATCACATGTGGTCAGGTGAGACACATCGCTGTTGGTTGCATAAATGCATCTCCTGTGAGCATTGTGATCGGTTTTTGAGGGGAGGGTTTCATGGTGGCATATATCATCACTACATCGTAAATTAATAAACCAGAAAAATGTCACAAAAGACAAAGAAGCATGTAAAAATGGTGCACCCAGTACAGCTCAAATTTCATCTACTGTAAGTGCACACAAAGACACTGAAGAAGATCCATAAAGATCTCGTACATGTATATGTAAGCTATTTTTCCATTTTTCCGATCGGACAATTATTTCTTTTTAAAGCCATGTGTCACCAGAGTCATGAACAGTTTAAACTCTTGATTTAGTGCAGCGGTTGATTGACAGATAAGGAGTGGCACTTTGCTGCATTCCAGATGGTGTTTACAGTGTTTCAAATGCGTTTTTGACTACCTCCGTATGTGTTTTTTGTGATTTAATCACAAAAAGTTTTGCACCCCATATACACCTCTATATAGTGCTGATCACTCGGTCATCGGATCATCCGAATCACAACCTAATACTAGCTGAAAACGAGGTCTAAATTATCACTGCCTACATTAGCGAATGCTACAGAAGTTCATCCCATATCCGTTTCCCCAGTAAGACCCCCAGAATGAGGTGGATACTTTTGTTTTCAATTTTGAGTATTACTAAATAGTGCCAAAGTCTTTCTAGCAAGTCAGTCCACTGTCGGCCATCTTTGGAACACTCTCGGGAGGCTATTTCCAGTCATGCCAGTGCAGCTCCTATCTACTTGAATTGGGGAACACCGAAATCTCAAAAACGGTTGGTCAAGATTACGATCAAAGAACATATTTCAAATAAGCAGTAAAATGTGATAATATTGGAATCATAAATTGTGCACATTACGCTAAAACACAAAATTTCCCGTCTTGTATAGCTAATGCGCATGCATGTAAGCAAGTTGCTTGAGGTGATTGGCTCTTTTACCTGTAGGTCAGGACTTCCTTTCTACATCCGTTGACCATTGGGCGCTCAGAGCTCCTTGGTTTGTCGTTCCAATTTCTCCCATTCATTTTAATAGAAGTGGCTCGTAAATAATCTCTGATAGTGCTCAATGAAAAATACCGAGGGATTGAAATTTGTTCGAATGACTCAAATTGTCCAATTGTGTTACAGTGACACTGCATGAAAAGGCACGTTCGCGGACCATTCACATCAGCACACAAATCCGTAAACGAGACGATTCCGACTATTTTCAGATATGTGCTCTGGCGTGTTTGAAAAAGTTGGTTTTTCTGGAAATTCAAAATGGTGGAAAATCTAGTTAGGCGGAATTCGGCTTTCAATTCGGCATGAGCTCAAGAATCAGGGGAAAAGGCCTTACGGCCCAAAAGTTATTAGCATAAACATGAGTGAAATTTTGAACTGATGGTGGCACTAGGGCGTTTGAGATAAAGACTCCAAATTTGCTATGGTATCACTTCAGACTGCCCCGCTAACAGTTCTATGGGCTGCCATAGGAGAAAGTATACAGAATAATAATAATAATAATAATAATAATAATAATAATAATAAAAAGAACACTAACAGAAACAATAGGTGCCTACGCACCTTCGGTATATAATTAACCCAATAAAGCCTCAAATGCAGCAAGACACATTATCAAAACTTCACTTTAGTTGTCAATAAAGCTACAGCTGCAGCAAGACTGCAACATTTACTTGACTATTTACATTCAATCATTTAAAAAATTCAATTTCACATTAAGAGATTCAAAGTATTTTTCAAACATTTATAAAAACTATTTCTTTGCAAAGGAGTCATTGACCTCAATCTATTGGTTTGCAGGAGGTGACTTAGCAAAACATTGGACTGCATATAATTGAAACAACCATCAAAAAAATCTTTAAAAAAAAAAAATCCAAACACTTTTAAGCTAAAATTGATAAGACTCTTTCACCTCCATGATATGGGTATACATTCGAAACTGTCTACAGCAAAAATCGAGTGACTGTCAATAAATGAAGCAAAATGTCAAACTGCACGATTTGGACAAAAAGTCATATTGCAATTATTTTGAAAAATATTGTGTTTGCGATTTGAAATGCGATTATGATAGACAGAAATAAAAAAAGTATTTATGTTTTTCACATGTTCCACTGCCAAAAGGCTACTGGGGTTTTCACACTTGAGTTCTCTTAAAAAGAACCAAACTGAGACATTTTTTTTTTCAATTCACCCACAAACAAATAACTATATAAACAGTGAAACAAAGAAAAAACAATGTCTTCTTCATATTCAAATTGTACCATCCACCGTGTACCTGTTTTTGTCCATTTTGTGATAGGGTCTCAGCCCAATAATCATCATCATTTAGTTTTAACCCAGTCAACTTAAATATTAGGGATGCTCCAATCAGGATTTTAACATCCGATACCGATCTCCAACTTTCTTTTCATCTAATTGTCCGATGCTGATCATTTAACTTTTTATCAGCAGCTCTGTCAAAACTGGTTATTTGTAAGCTTTCTGCTCAGTGTCACTGTTAACTGAAATTGCCTGTTGGTAATACCACAGTTGTTGCCTAGTTTTTGCTGTCAAAAATACTGTTGGTTGGTTAAATAATTAAATAAACATGAAATATTCCATTTTACACTTTACTCTAGGCCTTAAAAACAAGTAGGCTTATTAAAAACTATTCTCGGGGGCCTGGGTAGCTCAGCAATTATTGACGCTGCCTACCAACCCTGGAGTCGCGAGTTCGAATCCAGGGTGTGCTGAGTGACTCCAGCCAGGTCTTCTAAGCAACCAAAACCCAGTCGCTAGGGAGGGTAGAGTCACATGGGGTAACCTCCTCATGGTCACGATTAGAGGTTCTCGCTCACAATGGGGTGCGTGGTAAGTTGTGCGTGGATCACGGAGAGCAACATGAGCCTCCACATGCTGTAAGTCTCCGCTGTGTCATGCACAGCAAGCTACGTGATAAGATGCACGGATTGACGGTCTCAGAAGCGGAGGCAACTGAGACTTGTCCTCCACCACCCGGACTGAGGTGAGTAACTGCGCCACCACAAGGACCTAGTAAGTAGTGGGAACTGGGCTTTCCAAAATTGGGGAGAAAAGGGGATAAAATAAATAAATAAATTAAAAAAACTATTCTCTACTGTATATAAAGTAGTTCTAAAGAACTAGGCTTAATGTCAGTCTGAAGTTGAAAGTTTTGGTTAGTTTGTCACCATATAATTTAATTATTTTTATTCATTATTTTATTATATTTAATGTAACAGTGCATTATATTATAGTATCTAAATATTTTATATAGATTTATTCTATATATTTTCCTTCCTTTTCATTTTGTTGGATTTTGGTAATATTAGTTCCGCTTTCACTTGTTTCCGCTGGGAGTGTAATAAGGGTGACCAGTGTTGCCAACTTAGCGACTTTGTCGCAAGATTTAGTGACTTTTCAGAACTCTTTAGCGACTTTTATTCAAAAAAGCGCCTAGCAACAAATCTAGCGACTTTTTGGTCAAACCTTAGCTACCTTCCGTAGAAGAAAGTCGCCAGTACTGCCTCGTGAGCGCGTGGTCTTGCTTTCCTGCCCGGACTCGGAGGCACACCTCTCTCTGCGTCTTCTCTGTTCAGTGAGACTGACAGAGAGAGAGGTGAGAAGGTGGAGCAGCACAATCAGTTGACCGCACGGCAGCTGACATAGACGTGGATGAGCAGCGTTGTCAAGGACCAATCACGAATCTGTATTGTTTGCTCCCCTTTTGCTTTAAATTTAAAGAGTTTAATTGTATTTTTTGTAAATATGCGCATAGTTTTTTTTTTTTTTTTGTAAACATGCACATAGTTTTTTTTTTTGTAAATGTGCTCATAGTTTTTTTAATAAATATGGCTGAGCGCTGTATGACAGAAAAGATAAGCAAGTTTCTGTCGCTTCTAACTTTCTCTCTGAGTGATTGATAGATATAGGGAATTAATAGGGTATTACAGTATGTACGGTAAGCACAGAGAAGCAAACACATGTAAAGGGCGGACACTATGCAAAATGATAATTAGAGTAAGACGTCATCTAGTGACATTTAGCGACTTTTCGAGCAGGCTTTAGCTACTTTTCATTGAAACTAGTTGGCAACACTGAGGGCGACATGCTCTCTCATTAAGTCAACAAATGACAGGAGAATTGAGGAAGAGCACATGTTTCTGGACTCCACAGGTGCTACTGTTAAAGTTGTTTGCTCCGCAATCATTTAATAAAGATGTTTGAATTATACCCCATCTTGTATTCCGCATTATGATACCTGTGCCTGGTGGAGACTGAGATGCTGCCGCAGATGATAATAAAATCCGCTTCACGCAGGACGTGCTGGTTTAGTGTAAATAAAGCGTTTGGCATACGTAAGCAAATGAAACCGAACTCTGAGCACTTCTGTTACTCTAAGCATGAGATGGAGTTGTGGAGCACAGAACTGCTCTAAAAATACTGTAATAATGCTCTAATTGAATATAGACTGGACAAAGCAGCGCAAATAAACTTTGAGGCGAGTAGACTATTTATGTATTAAATTAAATTGAAGCCCTTTGCGGTTTAATAATCGCACGAGATCATATCACAATTTCGATTTTATATATTTTCCACCAGATGGCGCCATTTTTCTCATGTTTAGCCTATGGAGCAAATACATGCTTTTTTCCTATTTTCTGTTTGCTGTACTATAGAGCACTGCAGTCCAATTGAATAAATGATGCAGCTAAAATTGTGTGGGTGTGTTTTGTGTGTATTGAGAAATTTGTGTGTGTGCGTGTAAAAAACAACAGTGGCATTATGCAAACAAACTGCCATTTAAAGGGTTAAAATCCTGAAAATCAATTAATATTTGGTAGTTATGATCAGGGCTGATGTTGGTTAAAAAATCTAAGTCAGTGAAAGTGGAAAATAATATTAAAATATAATATTATTATGGCAGTTTTTTGATGCGGACATTTTTGTCCTCTAAGGACCTCTGAGAAACTTTTTTAAATTGACGCACAAGGGTTAATTGTTTTAAGTGTTTAACTTTCTCTCTCTTTCTCTCTCTCTCTCTCTCTCTCTCTCTCTCTCTCTCTCACACACACACACACACACACCAAAGTATTAACTTTAAAATATACATTAGTGTTAAATATGGTAAATCATTATGAAGGTGTAAATGTTATATCAAAGGAGTCCTCCACTTCCAGAGAAACAGATGAAGTGCTTGACATATGCTGAGGAGTACATCCCAAATGTTCCATGACCCCTGTGCAGTGCCGAATTTTACGAGATGACAGGTCACCAGCATATACATGGGTGTTCTGGTTGCTGAGGTACTTCAGATCACTCTCTAGTCGCCTCTGCATTTTTCTGCAGAGATAATCAACAACTGGACTTTGGCATGTGGCTTAAACAGTCACACCATACTTCCTTCCAGCATCCCATCCTCTTCATAACTCATGTGACTCCACTCCAGATTTCCTTTACTTCTTTTTGAAGCACCAAATACCACAAATACCACAAATCTACAAAAAAACAAAAACGTAAAACAAGGATTATTGCTAATGTCAGGACATTTTTAACCAAGTTTCATCTTTTTTCTCCTACAAAGTGCCAATAGCCAACACATTGTGTACTCCAAAACTGTGGACATGTGCCATATTTTCTAACCCCAAACAAAGAATATACAAACTAGTCAATCCACTCGAGCCTTCTTCCATTCCATCTGTCACTCATTCTAACAACTTCTGGTGCTGGGAAAGTGGAAGGGCTATGTTTTAGAACCATCTGTGCTTCTATCATGAACTAAGAGTCCCATGTTGCATTGCATGTAAACAACATGGCGGCGTGCATAGCGCATTTGCAATCGCATCTTATATCTGTCATAATCAATCATTATAAACATCTAAAAACCACATTATATGCTTGATAATATACAGTATAATCTGACCTTCAGTGCACCTGCTGTGAAGTGTAAGGAAAGACTTTTTTTTATTACAGCGTGCATTAAAGGACTCACGCTGGGGGGGGGGGGGTACATCAGCACAAGAGAAACTCACGTGCGAAAAGGTTAAATCATTCTTATCATTATGCAATATTTCACATTATACCACTTTTCAGTTTGATATGTTGTTGACCAATATTATTATTATTATTATAAACTTTACTCAAGAAACTCTATCTTCCCAAAGCAATGTAACAAAGAAAATAATGCATAAAAACACTTGCAGAAAATATCCAGAATTATGTAAACGATTCTTGCAAAAAAAATAAGTAAATAAATAAATAAATAAATGTATCCAAAGACTTACAAAATGAGGAAACATTCACGGCAGGAGGATCTTTTGACTTTCTTAATATTCTTTTGAAAATTTGTGGAGGTAAAAAAGATTGCTTTGTGAACCTACACTTGTGGCCAAAAATTTGGAATAATGTACAGATTTTGCTCTTATGGAAAGTAATTGGTACTTTTATTCACCAAAGTGGCATTCAACTGATCA
This sequence comes from Myxocyprinus asiaticus, assembly GCF_019703515.2. NCBI lineage: Eukaryota > Metazoa > Chordata > Actinopteri > Cypriniformes > Catostomidae > Myxocyprinus > Myxocyprinus asiaticus. The sequence continues at coordinate 4,139,263 of NC_059355.1, forward strand.
CAATGTATAGTCAGGACATTAATAACATGAAAAATTACTATTACAATATGAAAACAATGTTCAGAACTTCTTAAACTACTTCAAAGAGTTCTCATCAAAAAATCCTCCACGTGCAGCAATGACAGCTTTGCAGATCCTTGTTATTCTAGCTGTCAGTTTGTCCAGATACTCAGGTGACATTTCACCCCACACTTCCTGTAGCACTTGCCATAGATGTGACTGTCTTGTCGGGCACTTCTCACGCACCTTACAGTCTAGCTGATCCCACAAAAGCTCAATGGGGTTAAGATCCATAACACTCTTTTCCAATTATCTGTTGTCCAATGTCTGTGTTTCTTTGCCCACTCTAACCTTTTATTCTTCCCATAAGGCCTGCACCCCTGAGTCTTCTCTTTACTGTTGTACATGAAACTGGTGTTGAGCGGGTAGAATTCAATGAAGCTGTCAGCTGAGGACATGTGAGGCGTCTGTTTCTCAAACTAGAGACTCTGATGTACTTATCCTCATGTTTAGTTGGACATCTGGTCTTCCACATCTCTTTCTGTCCTTGTTAGAGCCAGTTGTCCTTTGTCTTTGAAGACTGTAGTGTACACCTTTGTATGAAATCTTCAGTGTTTTGGCAATTTCAAGCATTGTATAGCCTTCATTCCTCCAAACAATGATTGACTGATGAGTTTCTAGAGAAAGCCGTTTCTTTTTTGCCATTTTTGACCTAATATTGACCTTAAGACATGCCAGTCTATTGCATACTGTGGCAATTCAAAAACAAACATAAAGACAATGTTACGCTTCATTTAACGAACCAAATAGCTTTCAGCTTTTTTGATATAATGGCAAGTGATTTTCTAGTACCAAATGATCAATTTAGTATGATTACTCAAGGATAAGGTGTTGGAGTGATGGCTGCTGTCTAAATTTGATCAAAAATGATTTTTTTCAAATAGTGATGGTGCTGTTTTTTACATCAGTAATGTCCTGATTATACTTTGTGATCTGTTGAATGCCACTTTGGTGAATTAAAGTACCAATGTCCTTCTGAAACAGCAAAATCTGTACATTATTCCAAACTTTTGGCCACCCAGTGTACACCACAGATGTCACACCACAGATGTTTAATAACAAGCTCCTCTTCATGTTCTTGACTTGTTTGGGAGTCTGTGTTTTTCAGGGGTTTCCTGAGTCAAAAATTATTGCGCTGAAGCTTGCTGAACTCGCTTACACTAACGTGCTCCAGAGATAGCGTGCACAATATGCACATGAAACACAGATGCATATGTCAGATGAGAAGCATATTAAGTGCTTATGAAGCACCAAATGCGAGATGAATGTCACTGAATTTACTTTGGTGGCCGCCGAAGTGTTTTTTAATGCCATAAAAAACTCTGTTCATGTTTCTTAAATTCTCTCAGTCTCACGTGAAGCCCTGCCCCACTGGTAAACAAGCCCAAGCTGCGCAAACGGATCTTTACATATCTCGATATACACAATATAGCTGACTCCAGTGGTTTAATCCATGTTTTCTGAAGCGATCCGGTCGATTTTGGGTGAGAACAGACCAAAATGTGACCCATTTTTCACTATAAATCTTGACATCAGCTGTCTCCTTGGCGATTGTGATTTCAAGCTCTATTACACTTCCTAGCTTTGATGATTGTGCATGTAGATTGCAATGGGAAGATGTACAGTGAAAAAGGAGTTACATTTTGGTCTGTTCTCACCCAAAACCAACCGTTTTACTCGTACAGATTAAACATCTGGAGTTTTATGGATTACCTATATGCTGCCTTTTGGGAGCTTGAAAGTTTGGTCCCCATTGACTTGTATTGTATATATTCAAATCATATATCCATAAAAATATCTTCATTTGTCATATGAGTTGAGACAACACAAGAGTGGTTAAATGATTAGAGAGTTGTCATTTTTCCTGTTCCTTTTAAGCAAAATAATATACGTAAAAAACATATTATATAGTATATAAAAACTTGTTCAAAAAAGCAGAAGTGAAACACAAATGAAACACTGTGTAAGCTTACCCATTTGCTCCTCTGGTGAGCCTTCTTGGCACACTTTTGGACAAGGCTGTCTTCCAAATTTTCAGGCAAGCTTGATTTAAATGTTTGCCCCGGGGCTTTGTAATACTGCATGAAGCTGTGAAATGACATGAATATATGAGTTAATGTACATTTAACTTTAATATACATATTTTAAGTACTCTTAACATAATTACAGTGAATAGGCTTTTTAGTTACTGATTAACAGAAAAAAACCTCTTTCATGTCAAAGTCAAAACACAACTCTACCAATAAGTATACATTTATACATATTAAACACACAAAAAAAAATTACAAGTATCACTGGAGCTTAGGTAAATGAGATCTGTATGTACATTTAATGTGTTTCACTTGATTTCAGTATAAATACAACTGTATCTGTAAAATACACTTAGTTGTGAGTCAATATCTTGGGAAAAATGTCATGAAGACAAAATAACACTCCAAAGCAACTCCACAAAAAGATTATTGATAAGCATAAATCAGGTCCTGCAGTGGACATGCCAAGCTGATAGAGACCTATCCACGTAGGCTCAAGTTGCTGCCAAATGTGCACTTACTGAATAATGACTTGAAATGGAGTAAATGCAGTCAAGTATTGTGTTTAATAATGAATTTACACTTAAGTGAAAATGTGTTTTAACATTGACATTAAAGTCTTTGTTGATCAGTATCTAAAAAGCAAAAAATAAAGAAATAAAGAAATATATATATATATATATAATCACTGTTATTCAATGTTATAAAACAATAAAACACAACTTTCATGGGGGTGGAATACTCTTTATAGCTTTATTTAATTTGATTTACCCTCATTTCTTTAGAACACAAAAAGAGAAATTAAAAGAATGTCTTTTCCATACAATGGCAGTATAATGAGACTCACTTTAAAACTGAGTAAAAATGACTTTGCCTCCACAAATTTACTGTAAAATTGCATAAATATGGGGTTGTTTTTCACTCTCAAAATGAAAACTGTCATTTACCGACCCACACATTTTTTTTCTTTCCATGGAACACAAAAGGAAATATTTTGCTGAATGTCCGAGCTGTATTGAAAAGCACAATCTGGACATTCAGCAAAATAACTCCTTTAAATAATAATAATAATAAAAAATGATGACCTCCTGAAGACATCTGGAGGGTCATCAGTTGTTGCTGCTCTTCTTTCATAAGGAAGGTCACCACTGACAGGTTGTGTGCTCAGTTAAATCTGTGCAAAAGATTTTGCTTCAATTAAATGCATTAAACCTGACAGAGGGAAACATGTAATTGCATCTCCTGTTCAAGCAGATCTGTAAAAGATCTATTCTGACAAAAGCTACATACTTCTCCTCAGGACGAAATTGCTTGGTTTTGTCCTAAAGAGCTGTGAAGTATCCCCACCAAGTCCTAAAAGTGATTAGTAAACTATGAATATTTAAATATTAAATACTCATTTTGTAAATAAAATAATTTTCTCTAAGTATATTGTAGAAAAGTATACTATATTTAAAAAGCAAACAAACAAACTAACTAATGACTTTTTTACAGATAAGTGCTGTTTTCTAAATTCTTGTAATATACCTGAGCGTAATATTGATAACACTCATACAAAAGGGTTCCAGTTTATCCCACCAAACAGTGCTGTTTCAACTCAAGCTGGTGGTTACACCCAGAAAAGTGACCTTTTGAGGGCTTTGTGTTTATTTCTTTTCTTCTCCTCACTTTTCATTTCTTATATTATGTCATCCATGATTTTTTAGAGGAAGGACCAGCATAGGAAGAAATAGGGTTAAGGGTTCATTCAGCACATGTTGCGAGGTCACCACCTCATTCAACGCAAACAAAACCCCACAGTTTCTGCTTGCTTTCTCCTGTGCTCTCACACACATGTACATACACCTCACTCATTTTTAGAATCCGAGTCTATTTAAAATATTGGCAAAGGTCCATAGAGGGACAGCACATTATTAACACTGGCAGACATTAGCCTCCAGGCAGATACAGTAAATGCAGTTGGCCTTCTGGAAACAGATTTTTGGAAATTTGATGGGGAATAAAACTCTAACCATTAAAGTATTAAACTTTGGCATGTAACTTGTCCCACACCATTTGAGCTACAGCCAAGTGCTTTGTCTGGTGGACGATTTAACAGGTGAAAAACAATCCCCTAGAGCAGTGGTTCCCAACCCTGTTCCTGGAGGCCTCCCAACACTACACAATTTGGATATCTCCCAAATCAAACACACCTGATTCAACTCATCCGCTCGTCAGTGGAGACTCCAAGGCCTGAATTGAGTGTGTCAGAAAAGGGAGATATACAAAATGTGCAGTGTTGGGGGGCCTCCAGGAACATGGTTGGGAACCACTGCCCTAGAGTTACATTGAAGGAAGGACTCAAGTCAGATCTAAGCACTAGAATAAAATAGAGACTTGTTGGTGGGCCCTTAAGTAGCCACAAATGAGAACACCCTAGCAATGCCCTAGAAATCACCCAGACACCCTAACAACCATATAGCAATGCCTTGGCAACCATTGACAACATCCTATCATCATGGCAAAGAGATCTGCATGGGCAAGCACCACTCTGAATTTCTTTGGAAAATGTAAACATTTATTTTATATTTTGCTGTTTCTCAAGAAGGTCCTTAATTCCTGTAAGCTTAAGTGTACAGTATACCTATGTCAAAGTAATCATCCTTCTGTGATTATGAAGTGAGCATCTTGACTGCAACTCAATAAGTCACTTACAGTTTCAATTGTCCTTTAACCTCGTGCAACCCCACATCCACATGTGTGGATGCTGCATTTTGGCTTCGCTATATGTAACGCATAATTTAAATGAATTAAAACTGACTGAATACTGTTCACAAGACTCTACGCTGTCATTTAAGTGTTAAACGTCTGGTGCACCGCGTCACGTGACATAACAGCATGACGTTGATTTCCAGGAAGTGCTGCTGCTGCTACTGGCACAGCGCCAACAGAAGTGCCTCTGCTAAGACGCCTCTTTAAGTTTTTTTTTATTGAAACCTGTTTGGTTGTAAAGAGTAGTGTCTCTAGTTTTGTTTGATATAAGGCTTTAAAAAATAATTTTTTCGCACATCAGCGCACTGATAAATATGATGTCCACATATGTGGAAATTAGGACCACGTTCCCTCAAAAGTTGAAAAAAACGTTAGTTATTTTGAATATTTTTCAACATTTTGAACATTCTGTGGGTCAATTCATTTCATTTTAATATATATTTTGTTATTGTTTTATTTTGTTCTCACTGTACAGTACGGTTCTATTCATTAACATTAGTAAATCATTCCTATATATTTACTGTGCATGTTCATATTGAAAGCAACATTTTTCAGCTTTTGCATGAATACATTTATTCTCAGAGGCTTTATATGGAGTAAGAATGAAAATAAGTTGCATTTCTAACTGTTCTAAGACCAGTGCAGACAGACAGCACACTGGAGGTTAAGTCATTCACTAAATAGGGAGGAAGGGTGTATCCTATTTCTTTCTATGCAGCTAAGTGTATTCACTCCTAAAATCTGATCAAAAGTTCAGTTTCAGGCTGCAGATGATGTTTGGATCACTCAACATGTTTGACAGACATGGGACAATGATAATCAGTACATAGATTCAGAATTTTATAATGCACAATGTTATTTTAACATGGTTGTCAGTGATGTGATGATGCTGGCCATTACTTTAAATCAGATTGATTAATTCAGCTTTATAGAAATGAGCTGTAATAGAGAAATAACATCTCAAAAACATGACTAATCAACACTCCTCGACACATAAACTATTTGATGAAAAAAATCAGACTTTCTATAGCTTGGTATTACTTAAAATTTCACAACTTAGTCCCGCTGTCAATTTTTAGGAAAAATATTTGCTCTAGAAAAAAAAAAAAAAAAAAAAAAATTATATATATTAATTTATATATATATATATATATATATATATATATATATATATATATATATATATATATATATATATATATATAGTATTTATTTATTTATTTTATTTTATTGGCTTGTTTATTAGGTGCCACTAGTTACAAATCAAAAAGGGAAATGGAAAATTCACACAGCAGTCACGCTGGGGTCTCAGAAAATTAAAATGGGCAAAATCCCAATGGCACAATACTTTTAGCTGAAATCATAAGAAAAGATGACTGTTTGTGTTAACGTTTGACACTTGTTGATGGATTGTTGAGTGCTCATGGGTTTCCATCTGAAATGCTAACTTTCTGAGTGCTCCCTCAAGAGCAAGCTGCAAGGTGCCATTTCGCCCAAAGCAAACAAGAGGATAGTATCAGTGAATCAAAGGAAGCATCACAAACCTACAGCACAGCCCAGAGTTGTCTTTACCTGTTTTTATTTTCTTTGGCCTCTTTTAAATAAAGCAAAGATCTGATGAAGGTACCTGCCCATAGAATCACAGAGAACAGCTGCATCAATATACCCATCATACTAGAGTAGCTTGGCAGGTCTTATGTATGCATCACAACCACTGAAATGCAGAAAATGCTCCAAACAGTCTAAATCAAAGTAGAAATTTCCACCGTTCACACTCTATCCGGACTCGTCTTGGACCTTCCCCGGGTAGATTATCAATGAGCTCATTATTTATTTATTTTTCTGCTCCAATTGTTGTTTCTGGTCTCAAATGTTTCAGCTAGAATGGACTTCCTTCCCCAGTTTTTGCTATTTACAAAAACATAGTGATGTCCTCATTTGATACGATGCATTTTTTTAACATGTTTTTACAGGCTTTTATCCAAAGCAACTAACAAATGAGAAACATCATAAACAGTTTTGCATTTAAGAACCAACAATATCTGCAGTATCACACTGACAAGTTTTAAGAGTTTCAAGCTAGAATAGTACAGAAGCTAGAGCAGAAGAAATATAGAAAAGATTGACTGATCGAATCACTGACATGCACAGAATGGGGCAGCAGGGGCGCAAGCCCTTTTGGTTGTCCAGAAAATGGGGAGAAATATTAATAATTAGATTAAAATAGTTAAATTAAATAAAATTAAAATCTCGACATAATCTCACAATAACAGTAATAATTTGTTATTATGAGATTTCTTTGTAATTCGTGGGCGTATTAAAGAAAATTAAGCGGAGGTGCTTTTAAGAGCACACGGTACAGCAGATCAGGGGTGGATTCAAACCACAAGTAATCCTCCCTATGCCCTATACTCACTCCGAACTGCAGAGCTCTTGAAGTGGGTACTCTGAAGGAAGCATGGCGTTACTGTATGAATGTACACTTCGCTAACAGTCTTGTGGAAGGGCCCTCCGAGAGCTTTCGAGCGGCATCCTCTCCTGCAGTAGTGCCCTTAAAGGGAACAAAAAATGGGGGGCCTGGGTAGCTCAGTGAGTAAAGACACTGACCACCACCCCTGGAGCTTGTGAGTTTGAATCCCAGGATGTGCTGAGTGACTCCAGCCAGGTCTCCTAAGCAACCAAATTGGCCCAGTTGCTAGGGAGGGTAGAGTCACATGGGGTAACCTCCTCATGGTTGCTATAATGTGGTTCGCTCTCGGTGGGGTGCATGGTGAGTTGTGCATGAAGCCTCCACACGCACTATGTCTCCATGGTGACATGCTCAACAAGCCACGTGATAAGATGCAATTAAAAAAATGCAGTTTTGAATTCACCACAGAACATCAAAGTGCCGTAACTTCAGATGAGTAAACTGAAGGAGCTGTCCGGTTCAGCCAAAGCCAATTTGGTTTTGTTGAAACTAATAAGTCATTAGACTTATCACTTTCAGAAAAATACCATTAGGCTACCATAGTACCGCAGCTCACTATACGCATATTACGCATATCACCAGCTCCCCAGGGGGGTACCATCATACCCTGGCAGAAACTCCACTGGCTGCCCTTACTTGCATGTTATACGTTATTCAAGGACCCTGTAGCATTCGCGGAACTCAGTGGATCGCCTCGCGCTCGCACTTTCTCATCGCGTCTGCACACCGTCTATCACGTTACCAGGGTAATGCCATGGTACTGAATGATTGATCATGTTCATCATACTGTCATGGTACTCCAAGGTACTTTAAAAAATACCATGGTTTTACTATGACATATGTCATAAACATGGGGTTATCACAGACCATGTCTGAAAATTAATAAATATACAAGTGTATTACCATGGTGCTTTTTGTGAGAAATATAAGAGAATATGCTCTTATTTGTGATAAAGGAAAAATATAATAATGTAAAAAGTATATATACACAATAAAATGGTTAAATACTCAAAAATGTAACCATTAGTTAAGTATTTACAATTACTACTCATTAAAAAAAACAAACAAAAAAAAAACGTTTTTATCCTTCTGCCCCAGTCCCTGCTGAGATCTGTGCATGTCACTGGATCGAATGATTACTTTGTTATTTCATATAGACATATCACCCTGTTGACTTAAAAATTAAATCTCCATTCACAGAGTAAAAGTGCTTACAATGCATTTGAATTCAGATGGCTGTTCTTATCTGAGGAGGTGAGAGAGGACGACCAGAGACAAGCAGGAACATCTGGACATCTGGCTCGGACACTGCAAATCATCTGGCCCCATTCCATCCTCTCAAGTCCCGGAGCAGAGCACAGGCGCTGCTCAGGTCACGTAAACCCAGCAGCCACACGCCCAACCCAACCATCCAGTGACACAGACAACTTGTCAGCCAGCCTGACACATTGACTGTGTGTGGCTTCATTGTTGTGGTAAAGCCTAGGAGTTTAAAGCTGAAGTGTGTAATTTCTGCACCACTAGTGTCACCAAATGGAATTGCACAAACAGATTACAGAAAACTCCCCGTCTTACACTGGTTGTAAAAACAGATAGTCCTGACCCAAACTCACGTCATTGATCAAGGATGTTGGGTGTAACCAGGGGGTCAGGAATTTACTGGTTAGCAGGTCCCCATTAATACCTACTGGTGGATACTGGAACTGCACCCTATGATGGCAAAATCATGTTTCCCCATTGACTGCCATTCAAAAGGAACCTTGTTTTCTAATTAAATATTTTTTCCCCCCAAGAAACATTTAAATCGCAATCATTTAATTACATTATAGCAGAAACAGTTTAGCGGAAATGAACCACTTATATTAAAATGAATGGGAGAAATTGGAACGCCCAGTATGGCGGGTATAGAAAAGCCTTACACGTAAAAGAGCCAATCTCCTTTTTGATAGAGACGTCGTCTGTGAGTCCAGAATGCACATGCGCATTAGCTGGACTGGCCTAAATTTTTTATTTATTTTTTTGGTATGATCTGAGCTAAAGCACAAGCACAGTTTATAATACCATCCCTGATAAAAAGACCAGCTAAACCAGCATTCAATTCCCATACTGGTCTAGGCTAATTTATGCTGGCTAGAGCTGGTTTGGTGCTTGTCTAGCTAGTCGACCAGCATAGCCATGCTTTTTACCAGCAAAACTTAGCTGGTGAAGCTGGTTGACCAATATGGTCATTCTAATGAAGCTGGTCAAGCTAGTTTAAAAGCCTGTTTGGCTCAACACAAGCATGCCATTCTAGCAGACCAGCATCCAAAACACAACATAAGCTGGTGACCAGCAATGCTGGTCGTTTCAGATGGGTTTTCTGTCTATTTTACTGCTGATTATAAATTTGATTTGATTGAAATTTTGACCAAGCGTTTAGAAGGTTTCAGTCTTTTCCTATACTATTTCCCACGATGGCAGCCGAATGGACTGACTTGTCTTAAAAATTGACTTTTTCCAGTGAAAGATTGTTTTTGAAGGGCTCCTTAAAGCATGAAATGTAACTGAGTGCCCATGAGCAAAGATGTCAGTGTACAGATCTCTTACTGCCGGGAAACCCTGTGCTAGCCAAGCAGATACCTTTGAAATGAATATGAATGCTAACGGATAGCTTTCTCAAGGTGTTTTTGACGGACTGCTCAAACAAACAGAATATCATGTTTTCGGGGTGCTCCTGATCTTATTTTGCCAAGCTTCACATTATATGGCTGCCACAATAGGGCGTTGCAATACGTGGCAGAGAATCAGATAGAAATGTAAGAGGCAGTCACTTAATCTGTCAGCCTTCTTCCATACTTTATTAGTGAGTGACAAACAGAGATTTCAGCAAAAACAGTAGATAGGTTAAAAAGTAGGTTGAAAGTTCTACCACTGAAATCGGTCTGTGCTTTACAACATTTAAACCACTGCCCCAATGGCTGAAGCTGGAAGTGTTGTTGAAAGTTTGAGCATGTGTTAACTCCAATTATCAGGTGAAATGTCCACAGAGTGGCAGCTCCATTTTTTGTATTTTTAGTTGTAAATTATGTAATATAGTCAACAGGAATGCATAATTTATTAACCCTACCCCCTAACCCAAAACCTTACTGTCAGTGGAGTAAAAATATAATTTTAGAGTGAAAATGTAACCTCCGATTTTTCAACACAACAACTTCCTGGTATGACTTTTTTGTGCATGAGGTTTGTGTTTGATCAACAAAGAGTCAATGACATGAATTGTGGACAAACAAACAAATCCGAGTCTGCAGGACAGAAATGAATCCCAGGAACGTGGGAGCCAGAGCTTTCCAATGTTTAACTCAATACATTTCAGCCAGTGTTTCTAATGAAATAAATCAAAGTAGTCCATTGAAATGTGCTGCAAATAACAGTGGCTGGTTGAATGCAATTAAAGCACAGCATGAAGCAACATATGGTAAGATGTTTGATTATTACTTTGCAAGGACTGGGAGGGAGATGGAGAGTAATTTCTCCAGAAGGATCTGGGAGGATGAACACCTGGTTGAGGTTCTGTCAGGGCATCCTAAGTCTAATATAAATTAGATTGATTGAACCAGGTCTTCAATTGGAAAAGGCCAAACTTTTTTCTCCTGTCACCTGATCTGATTCCATAAACACAGAATTCTCTCACCAAGCATGTCCTCAGCAACATTGTCTTTGTTTGTGCTGAGCATCACATTAAAAGCATTATATACTTTTCAAGTTCAAGGTTTTCCATTTTTAGCGTTAAGATAGTACCCTATCTAGCTACAATCTCCTCAGCTGGCATGCGTGATTGCAAATAAAGAATGCCACATCCAAACCACAACCCAACTAGGGTTGTTGATTTAACAAGTTAATTTAGTGCGATTAATTATGTGAAAAATAACATGTTAAACATAATTAACGTAATTCATCTTGCCCCAAACCCAGGGCCGTAACTGCAATATACATTGAGGGAGAAAAGTCCCCTCCAATAATCAGTTATGTCCAGATTGCCACCCCCCCATTAATTGTTATCCTTTTTGCTGTTCTGCTGCAGTCCATTATGCATCTTATCTAGTTGACATTAAGTTGTTGCAGGAATAACGATAAAGTTTAAAAAGTAGAATTTTTAGCATGCTCAGTAGTCTAACACCACTGGTCAATATCATTTGAGCCAATCAAATCGATGAAGGCGGGAGTCGCGGGACTCAAGTTTCAGAAGCTTAGCGGAAATTTCATGGATTATTCCAGCGGCGCGAATCAGCAAGCAGCTCAGGTTAAGAGTGTTAGTGTCATGTAAGATGAAAGTATCTAACTAAACATGCAATATTTGACCACTGTTTAATGATTAAAATGTACCGACCAACATTAAATTCCAAAGGAGTAAACTATTCACCATTTGGCGAAATTCGCCGATTTGAATTGAAAATATGTCATGTACAGTACATGATTCGGATGTCATTCATAATTGTGAATGTGAAAACATTAACAGAGAAGTATTCAGCATGTCAGGCTTAAGACAAAGAGTGAATGTGTGTATATTGTAAAGGAATTGAATGGCTGTGGTAATCTGGCAGGTTTTTGAAGGAGCTTTTTAGAAAATTAAATTGTCATTGTCTAATAAAATGATAAATAAAACACAAAGTAGAGAGTTATCACCCTCAGATTAGAACTGTGACTTCCACTGAGTTTTTAGATTGTGAAAAGGACAGACTAGTGTCATATATTTTAGTGCAAATATTATTAGGTAATCATTAACAATCAATTTAAGATATTCTAAAAAATTTCGTACTGCATCTCCTAAGAGTCTTCTTTTAAAAGAGACCATTTTATTTTGAGTATGTCCTTGTCAGGTCTGTGCTCAAAAAATGAGCCACCAGTTAAAGGAGTAGTTCACCTAAAAATGGAAAATGTACTTTTACTCACTCATTTACACGCCTTTATGTTGTTCAAAACCCATATGCTGTTACTTTGTCTTGGAATATAAAAATAGATATTTTAAGCAGCTCTGTTCCATAGAATAACAGTATATAGTGAGCAGGCGCTGTCAAGCTTCATAAAAGACAAATACTGTAAAGCATAATTAAAGGTTCAGTATAAAGACATCATAACAGTAGTCCAAATGACTTGTGCACTGTGTTCCAAGATTTCTGGGGCCATAGAAAAGCTGTTGTATGGACTACTTTTATGATATTTTAATGATGATCCTCCCCTTTGGACCTTGACAGCAGTGGCCAAAATGAACTGTTTTTGTATGGAAAAAAGCATCGTTAGGATTATTGAAGAAAAGATTGTTTTAAGATTCTATGGGGGGAAAAACAATGAGGCACAACTTGAGGACAGTAAATAATTCTGTGTATTTTCTTTTTGCTAGAAAGCTGATGTCATTTCATTTTACAGATACATAGTGATGAAAAGAAATTCAAATTATATTAGTATTTTCTTTGAGCCAGCACAAAAAAGAAAGAAAAGATGACTGAAACTGGCATATTGCTAGCAATGCAGACACAGTGTTCGCATTGTACTGTGTAAAAAAAACAAAAACATCTTTTAAAACCAAAGATTATAAAATTTTGGTCAATTAATTTTTTTTCCCACACATTTAAAGCCTTTATTCAGAAAATTCTAATTTTATCACCTTTACTATTTTAAAGGACCGAGTACCATTATATTTGTGACTTCAACACCCCCAAAATGGTTTGCTCCCCCCCAATGTTCAAGACATGGTTATGGCCTTGCCCAAACCCATACGTAAATTCCACAATTAGGAATGTTACCATTGGAATAATTTAAGCTTGTTGTACCACTTTGATGTTTTTGCGAATATGTGGCAGTAAGGGGCAGTCAGTGTGACTCCAGCTGTACAGACAACGTGCCTCGTGAAACCAACGAGAGCATGCAGGAGAGTCTTCCAAGCATCCGTCAGATGCATGAGTACATAGCCTAACAATTAAAAAGAGCGCAGGTGGAAGTAGGCCAAAAATAGAGTTATGTTCAATGATATGGAAATAAAACAAACAATATTTTGACTTTTAAAGCCACTTATTGTATTGTCTTGGCTAAATGCTTTGCTTGTCTGGTATATGTGTATGATGTAATGTATTTTGAATGATCGGAATTATAATATTGATCATATAACTGCCTTAATCATATAATTTGTCATTAATTGCAATTAATGTAATTAATTCCATTAATAATTTTAATAGATTGACAGCCCTAGTTTTAACATATCTTTTATGCTCTTCAACTAGCCGGGTTTTCCTAGGTCAAAACTTTCAGGGATGTGCACAAACAGAAGAAATATTACAAAACGTACACCTTACAAGAATAAAAAACGTCAGTGCATTTCCTCATAATGTTTAGGTGAACTAAAAGAAGCCTGCTCGCACAGCAAGTATAAATGAGCCTTAAGACTTGAGCAGAAAGCCCCTCCAGACACACTATTTAAGGTTGGAAGATTCTGGGTCAGTGAGTCTGTCTCCAGTTGAACCCCAGCCATACCCTTCTCCACCACACCCCCAACTGCCCTTCAGGGAGGTAAATATTTCTCGTTTCCCGGGGAAGTGAATATAGCTGTGGCTAAATCTGTTCAATCTCCGCCCGATTCCCAAGGCAGATTTTACAGGCCATCCAACGCCAGCTGAGCAACTGCACCAAGCCTGTGACCTTCCTCAAGCTTTGCCTACAGTGATGGCAACATGCTGGCAGGGGGCTCCTTCATCATGCCACACCGTGTGTGTGTGTGTGTCTATGCTTGCAAGTGTGTATGTGTCTGTAGCTTCTCAACCTTTCCCAGCTACCCTCCTTATCCTTCCTGACACTTAATGCCTTATTCTTTCCCACCCTTTCAAGGAGTCTACCTTGCACCATGTGTTTTGACATGGTTCTGTCTCTCTGCCCTTTTGAGCCATGCCATTGTGTTAAAAAAAAAACAACAATTTAAACCCTATGAACTGTATACTAATGTATAACAGACTCTGAACACATGCCAGATCTAAACATCTGTCTTCTCTTATGAACTATATGAATTACTTGGTGACCCATTGTCTTGAAGGAGCTAGAAAGCAACGATGCTACATACAGCGGATGTTAAGACAACAAACGGACCTCATATGTACAACTTTTGGCTGATTCTAATGATAATGACCTGGTCCAATTTTTCTCTAAAATCCAAAGAAACAAAGAAGAATTCATATTTTGTATATATAAAATGATGCCTAATTCAGGGCCATTAAGATTGTTTTACATTGCAACATTATTTTCATGATAGTTACACACATTTGTGCCCCCAGTTCTCATTACTGTAATGTGAAAAAATAGGGTCATTATGATATTCTAATGTGATTGAAAAGTAATTGTACATCATAGTAGTATTCCCTTGGTACTGCCTTTAATTTTTGATTCTTTTTTTTTTTAAGTCATTGCACAATAGAATATTTTTTACTGTAATGTTATGTAATGTATATTCATCCTTGAAAACAATGCGAGTAGTAAAAGTAAAGTGTCTGGACATGTTATGGTAATGATGATTGTGGTAAAATGTGATTAAAGGTGCACTCAGTAATTATTTCCCCATTAAAAAAGTATTAAATGAATTGTAATTTTGAAACTTATGTATAAAATCATGAGCATTTACATGAGATGAGGACTCTAGTCATATCAGTAACCTTATAAAAGCTGTTTTATTCTACATGGGGCAGGGGCACCCTCATGGGGGCTGCCATTTTAGAATCACATGACCAGCTGAATACTACTCACTTAAACTCAGTAACTGCCTTGTTATTGGACACTTTCACTCTTGGATTAAATTAATCATGGCTGATTGTGAATAGAGAATTTCTACAATGGCACCTGTTACTGAAAACTATTGATTTTGTATGATGCTGCATCCACACCACTAGGTGTCACTGTAAGTCCAAGATGACACAAGTAAAAAGTTACTGAGTGCACCTTTAAGTGTCCTGAAAATAATGTCATAATGCAATAAATAAATAAAATAAAATCTTAATGGTCCTTAATGTCTGCATTTTCTGTCACGGTCCTGTCACTCTATCAGTCGTGTCATCATCGTCCCATGTCTGTCTTGTGTTTCGTTGTCTGTCTTTGTGTGAGAGTGCGGTTTCGATTGTATTCCCTGCCGTGTGCTCTTCGGTCTGTCTTGTTTCATGCCGGGAGCACGGTTTCTGGATCCTGACTTCCTGTCTGGTTCGGTTTCAGTCTGTGTCGGAGTCCGGACACTTATGCTCTATGTCTGTCTGTTATTGACGTGGGTGCATCACGCTTATGTCATCTTGGCAGCATGCGCTCGTGTCAATAGTTTGTCTCTCACGAACACGGATGCGCGTCGTTCTCGCGTTGCGCGCCTGAGTCGCGATCTATCTTCATGTTTTGTGCTGAGGTTCGTCACTTCGGTCTGAGATTTCAGGTTTGTGTGTGCGTTTGCCTTAGGTTTCGTTTAGTGTGAGAATGCGTGGCATCGCTTTGTTTGGCATTGATACGCAGTCTCTCATCTTATTTGTCAGTTGGCATGGCCGTATACTGCCTCATTGTCTTGCCCATGTGCACTCATTCCATTCGGGTGTTTTTTTGTCTTGTGACAGCACGTGGCTTTGTTTTGTTTCTGTATCGCCACATGTCTCTGTCTTACGTCATACCCCGCCTCCTTGTTTGCCCATTATTAGTTTATTAGTCACACATGCCCTGTCTTGTTAACCTTTTGATTTCTCTCCCTATTTTACTCTCCTTGTGTTTTCTGTCCAGTGCCAGTTCGTCTTGTTTCCAGTCTTTTGTGTTCCAGTCGGTCTTGTTAGTTTGTCTCGTTCATGTCGGTCCTGTTTATTAGCCCTGTTCCTGTTCGGTCCGGTCGGTCCTGATTACCTGTTACACTCTGCCCCAGCCCTGGATTATTCGTTTTCCTCTACAGGGTTGTTTATGTTTGTTTTCCCCTTTGTGGGAGTTTTGGTTTGTTTTTGATTCATTTTTGTATTTTTTGAATCTCTGCATTTGGGTCCTGAGCCTCTGTCATTCTCTGCATTCATGACATTTTCTTTAAGCAAAATATAATTTCATATATACTGTCTCAGTGAAGGCAAAATTCTCACACAGTGAGTAAAGCTTTAATTTATTACAGACAAAAACTGCAATGGGTGGCTCAGTGTGGGGATATGTTGCTTCATATTAAGCCATGCTAAAGACAGGGCCGTTGTAGAGGGGAGCTTGGGGGGGCATCTGCATAGAAGCTGGTCAGACCATATAACACTGGATAAAATCCTGGCACTGCCCCAGGTGAATGAGCGGAAAAAGAGAGAGAATTGCTGACACATGTGTTACCGTCTATCTTCATTTCTGCAGCTGTTTTTAAACTGCCCACACACAGTGCTGAAGAATTTCTCAACTGACCAGATGGTGTTTGTATGTATGTCCAATTTGAAGAAGAAATAAAATGAGAGAATTCATCTTATTTATGACCCTAATCTTTGCCATAAGCGATAAAAAACATAACCATAATCATGGGCTAAACATAACCATGGGCTATTTATTCAGTTCAGTTAAAGGAATAGTACATTTTGTCAAAATTGACGGTGCGTAATGTCATTTCATTCAAGTCTCAAGACTCAAGTCATTCCAAACCTGTGAGACTTTCTTTCTTCTGAGGAATACAGAAGGCAACAATTTAACAAAAGTCTCCTTGGCTGAATTCAGTTCAATAGCAATACATGGAGACTCACTTTAAGGCTTAATAAAGCACCCAAAAGTGTCATAAACAAACAGCCCATGTGACTTGTACAAAATATACTGTGTATATATAAAATCTTCTGAACACATACAGTAAATTGGTATGATGAACAGACTGTATTTTAAACTGTTATTCATTCTTAAATACAATTAATTTACTGATCAACTTATGTAAACAGTGCACAAATCCCATATGGTGACACGTCAATAACAATGTTCTAAATGGAGAGTTCTTGTGTCGTTGGTCATGAAATGAGGTTTGATGTTATTAACATATTGGTTTTCAGCTTTGTTTATGGACTTTGTTATGATTTGATTTAATTTGAGAGTGAATAACAACTGTCTGTTCTTAAATTACGGTCTGTTCATCATACAAATTGACATATGTCCTCAGAAGACTTGGAATAAGTCGCACTTTTATGAGAATTTAGGGTACTTTATTAAAGGGAAAGTTCCTCAAAAATGAAAATTCTCTCATCATTTACTCACCCTCATGCCACCCCAGATGTGTATGATTTTCTTTCTTCTGCAAACCACAAATTAAGATTTTTAGAAGACTATCTCAGCTCTGTAGGTCCAGACAATGCTAGTGAATGGGTGCCAACATTTTTAAGCTCCAAAAAGCACATAAAGTCATTATAAAAGTAATCCATAAGACTCCAGTGGTTAAATTAATATCTTCTGAAGTGATATAATATGTGTGGGTGAGAAACAGCTCAATATTGAAGTCAGTTTTTACCATAAATTCTCCTCCCTGCCCAGTAGGTGGCTTTTAAGCTGTGTTTGTGCATTTTGGAGCTTCAAAATTTTGGCACCCATTCTCTTGCATTGTATGGACCTACAGAGCTGAAATATTCTTCTAAAAATCTTTGTTTGTGTTCTGCAGAAAAATGAAAGTCATATACAGTACATCTGGGATGGCATGAGTAAATGTTGAGTGAATTTTAATTTTTCGGTTAACTATTCCTTTAAACAATTAGTAAGAGCTATGGATTTTTGCCGTCTATAATACAAATGCACCAACCTCTTCTCCTGGGACTCTAGGACTTCATCATGAAGGTCTAAGGTCATGGGCGGCCCTGTCTATGGCTGTGGTGTTTGGCTGGGGTTCCCGCTGACAGACAGGAAAGGCTGTGATTTAACATTCCACCTTTTTCCCAGATAATGCCACAGCCCTGGTGGGGTTCTGCTTGCTCAGTAAAGAACAATTGCAGGAAACTGCAAATGATGAAAACGTGCTCACTCTAGAAGGCACTACGAGCGCACCTATGAGAGAGCATGGGAGGAAGCGACAGAAAGAAGAGCAAAGACAGAGGGAGAGAATGACCAGTACAAAAAAGGAGTGGAGTAAATGAGAACAAAACAGAGAGGAAAAAAGACAATCTCATCAAAGATAAAGGGATGTACACCACAGGCCTCTGACAGCATGTGCTTAAACTGGCCTGTTCACTCACTGTGATGAGGACTTCCTGCTCTGAAGATTCCATTTCCTGTGGTGCTGGATGGCAGAACAAGCGTACAGTTCATTTCAGAAGCTGAGCCAAAAAATCTATGATTTTAAAAGCACTACAGTTATGTTAATTGTAAAGAGACTTTCTCAGACCTATAGAACACGGTCCATATTCTGTACATTGCTCTTAAATGTGTACATGATTTTAGCAGAGTTTGTAAGGATGGTTAGTTAGTTCAATAATTCACCCCTAATTTTCAGTCTTAACATAAACTTTATGGCCAAAAGCAAGTAGACACCCAAACACCAGACATCATCTTTGTTTGTTGAGTATTTAATTGGTTTTAAAGAAATGGTTCACCCAAAAATGAAAATTCTGACATTTACTTACCCTCATGTCGTTCCAAACCCAAATTACTTTCTTTCATATGCAGAGCACAAAACAGATGTTTTAATGAATATCACAGCCCATCTTTATCAGTGTATGGTACCGCACTTTAAAGCCTAAAAATGGGCAAAAGAGTGTCATAAAAGTAGTCCAGGCATTCAATAGATTTTGATGAGAATCAACCCAATATTTATGTCATTTTTCAGCAAAAATATTGTAGTCCTTTGTGGATTTATGGACGCTGTAAGATAAACTTACACTGAAAACAACTCATCTTCTCGCATTCTCAGTTTGGTGCGGGCCTGTCAAGTTCTTCTACACCAAACTCCATTTAATTTCCATTTTTTTATGGATGCAGTGTCACTGCCATACTGCAACAAAAAAACACCCTTCCCTAAACTATCACCAACAAGTTCTCTAGAATGTTATTGTACAGAATTCTCTAGAATGTTATTGTATGCCATTGCATTATGATTTGGCCTGACTGGATTAAGGGGACTAGCCAAACGTGTTTATTACAAAAGTAGTTTCAAAACACTTTTGGCCATGTTGTGTATTTTATTGTTTCTTTTTTAGTCAAGATACATCAGTATCATCAGTGAGCACATTTACATGTAAACACATTAAACGGTTTTACTTTATCCATGTTAGGTCATCCACAGCTTCAGAATAAACCAATCGAAACTGGCAGATTTTTGCCCATTACCTGCTTTTGCGTTGCATGTAAACACCTTTACCGACATTCTTATCGGCTAATCCTATGTACGCAAGTGTTGTGCGCATGCCTCTTCACAGTTTGACGTCAAAAGCAGATAATGACTCGATTATTTTAAATATAATGTAAATGTGGTTTTCTTGCTTTGTCACATTTTTTAAATAAGCAGATTTTTGGGAGTTGTCAGCATAATGGTGTGCATGTAAAAGCGCTCAGTGAAGCCTTCTCTCACTCATTTTTTTTTTTTTTTTGCAAGCAGGATTGCAAGCAAAATGTAAAAGCTGTAATTGTCAGGGATTCTCCTACAGTAAATGGAGGAATTTTCCTGGAAAGAAAGAAACCCCATAAACCTAGTCCATCCGGAACTTCCTTGAATCACCTCACTCACTGATGTCTAAGATCTGTCCTCACTCTTGAGCTAGTTGTGGCCCGTCCTTGGCCATGGAATTTGGTTCCATCCATTGTTCTCTAGTGTTGGAATCCCATTCCTTTCCTGCACAGGTTTTTCCAGATGTGCCGTTGGTACAATCCAGTGGCATCACAGTATGCTGACTGTGATTGCTCTTGATTATGTTCACAGTTTTAGTTAATACACATGATGTAAAGTCATACTATGTGTCTACCCTGGCAATATGAAAGATCAAATTCAAATCCCTTTTTCCACCAATGCTATAGTATTTGTCATATAAATAAATGCATATTTTTATTGAACTTATGACTTTTCCTTTTTTTTTTTGTGCAAATTTTTAAAAAATGTCTCAGGACAGAAAGAGGCCATAAAATAGGACACATTTGTTATACAGCTGCTTTACATCAGCAAGGCTATAAAAGATCAAAAGCAGTGAGATTGCAGTGAGTGAGTCTTTCTACAAGGTGTCATGGGAAATGCTCAGTGCTTCAGTGCACGGACCACAAATTCATTCATCAATACTTGGAATTCAGCAGGAAAATCTACCATTTTTAAATCATCTTTAACGAACAATGAGGTGGGTGCTTAGTAATCATTGTTCTTTGAAAACTGAGCAGACTGCCAGTAAGCACGCACAATCAGAGGAAGATCACTTCTCCAACCATTTTTGGCTTAGCTTACCTTTGTGACCTGTGATTTATTTTTGTTGTGCCACAGATATCACATTTATCCTTTCAATTAGTCAGTCATTATTAGCACTGAGTAATACAAACACAAAGGGCATTTATGTAATCGCAAACTGATTACACTGTGAATTCGGCAACAGGAGGTCGAAAGTTCTGTTGCTGAAATTGTTTTGTGCTTACTGAAATTTGAACCACTGCCCCAGTGGCCAAATCTGGAAGTTTTGTTGAAGTGAAATGTCCTCAAGGTGGCACCAAAGGTGAGTTGTATTTTTTTGGTTGTAAATTATGTAATACAGTCATCAGGAATGCATATTTTATTAACTCTAACCCCAGGGGTGGTCACAGACCCCCCACCCCCAGTCGGATGTAATTTCTTGGCCACCGCAGACTGAGCACTGTATCCTGCCCGGCCACCCCTGTGAAAAAATCCTGGCACCGCTCCTGCCTAACCCAACCCACAACCTTCAGATTTACCATCGTTTATGTAAACACAATTGCTTCCTGGCTTCCACGATCCCAGAATGCATATCACAGAGTTTGTTTTGTGCAAGGTGCTGTCAGTAGCACCACGGAGAAAGGTGAACATGTTTCAGTTGATGGAAAAATGTCTGATTGGGATGACACTTGTCAGTAATTCTGGAGAATGAGGCCAATTTCAGTACAGGAATATTTGGAATCAGTATGTCAATTACCTGTGTGATCATGTTGATCAATGACATGCCACTTTTGCTATATAGCCATAGCAAAAGTTGTAGAGATTCCTTTCATTTGGGGCCTGGGTAGTTCAGCAAGTATTGACAATGACTAACAACCCAGGAGTCATGACAGTTTGAATCCAGGGCGTGCTGAGTGACTCCAGCCAGGTCTCCTAAGCAACCAAATTGGCCCGGTTGCAAGGGAGGGTAGACTCACATGGGGTAACCTCCTCGTGGTCGCTATAATGTGGTTCTCGCTCTCGGTGGGGCGCGTGGTGAGTTGTGCGTGGATGCCGTAGAGAACAGCGTGGGCCTCCACATGTGCTATGTCTCCACAGTAATGCGCTCAACAAGCCATGTAATAAGATGCGTGGATTGACAGTCTCAGACGCGGAGGCAACTGAGATTTGTCCTATGCCACACCGATTGAGGCAAGTCACTACGCCACCATGAGGACTTAGAGCGCATTGGGAATTGGGCATTTCAAATTGGGGAGAAAATGGGAGAAAAGAAAAAAAAAGATTCCTTTCAGTTTATATCAAGGCTAATAAGCATTAATGTCATTTTTGAATTTCAGGGAGATGGCTCCGCCATGTGTTAAAAATGTAGTAAAAAAGTGAATAGCAAGGTTACGTTGCCTGCGTGAAAAATGGCCAACAGACCAACAAGCCTATCAAATTGTTTAAACCTTGTCAAAGTGTTCAAAAAGGCAATGGTTTTCTAACATCATGGAGAAAAACACATATCCTCTTAAATTACTTTTTATCCATTTATGGCATGTTCATCATTCATGTGACTCGGTAAGAATGACCTCAGTTAGCTCACACAGATTTGATCCAAAACAAATGACACTACAAATATTTGAAATATTCCAGTGAAATGTAACTGAGGACATCTCACATTTTAAAGAAAACAAGCAAATGTCATGGTGTTAGGTAGCTTATCCAGAGAGTAGCCTATCCAATCGTTATGATGATAATTTTTTGTGGTTTTAGCATGGAATGTTCTTGTTTTTGCATCATGATGTTTGGAGGGGATAAGAATGCCTTAAAGCAATGAATCCTTTTACAAGCACTTCATAAACAAATACAGTAACATCAGAATTAACTAAACATATGATAAACAAAAAGAATATTTCAGCTGAGACCCAAAGTTGAACTGTTCAGTTACTTTTTTTTCACCTCAATAACCCCCACCCCCCAACCATATAAAATATGCTCATCTTGAGTGCACGTCTACTTAAGTTTTTATGTAAACCCAATAAGTTGAAATCTCATACATATTTTCTTGCATTTTCAGGTGTGGAGAGATGGGCGTGGCCAAGTGACATCTGTGGAGAGCGAGGCCGAGAGAGAGAGCACGGTAAGGGCTGCTCCTGATCGAGCAGGAGTGTGCCAGATATCTGTGATTATTAAGGGAGGTACAAACCAAGCCTTGGTGGATTCAGGTTGTAATCAAACCTCCATTCACCATAGCTTGGTTCAATCCGAGGTTTTGGACACAGGTAGGCGGGCGAAGGTAAGGTGTGTGCACGGGATGTTAAATTACCCTGTAGTGACGGTCATAATTAAATTTCGGGGACAAAAGCATTGTGTCGAGGTGGCGGTTAGTCCCCGCCTCACCCATCCACTAATTTTGGGTATGAATTGGCCAGAATTGACAACTTTATTGAGAGGGATTTGTGTGGATGGGTCCTGTGAAAAAGTGTATCAGCGTGTAATGGGTGATTCACTGGCTGGGGAGGCAGTGCCAGGGCCATCTACGGTGGCTCCACGTCAGGATGACGCTACGTGGCTTCCCCCGCCCTTAGAAGATTCCCTGCAGGAGATTTCCTGCTGGAGCAGACGCAAGACGAAACCCTTAAGCACACCATTGACCATGTGAATGTGATTGATGGTCAGTGCCTCCAGCCAGACATTGTGCTATCATACCCATATTTTTCGATTATTAAGGATCGGTTGTATCAAGTGACGCAGGACGCTCAGACAAAAGAAGATACAACCCAATTGTTAGTACAGAAGAGCCGTCAGGAAATGTTATTCCAGACAGCTCATTATAATCAGATAGCGGGTCACTTAGGGCAGGAGAAAACATTGAACCATCTGATGGCTCATTTCTATTGGCCGGGCATTCAAGGGGATGTTCGCAGGTGGTGTGCGCCATGCTGAGAATGTCAGCTGGTGAATCCCACTGCCACCCCAAAAGCACCATTGTGCCCCCTTCCATTGATCGAGGTTCCCTTTCGAGAGAATTGTCATGGACCTCATTGGGCCATTAGAGCGGACGGCACGCGGGCATTGCTTTGTGTTGGTTCTGGTGGACTACGCAATGTGATATACGGAAGTAGTGCCTATGCGCAACATCTCAGCACTCAGTGTTGCGGAGGCATTCTTCAGAAAAATCTCCTGAGTGGGGATTCCGAAAGAAATCCTCACTGGTCAGGGCATTACATTTATGTCACGTACACTACGGGAACTGTACGAATTGTTGGGGATTAGATCGATTCGTATCAGCGTCTACCACCCCCAAAAGGCGATTTAATCAGACACTAAAGAATATGATTCTTAAGTTCGTACATGAAGGCGCTTGAAATTGGGAAAAGTGGCTCGAGCCCCTATTGTTTGCAGTGCGAGAGGTCCCGCAAGCCTTCACGGGGTTCTCCCCATTTTAATTATTGTACGGGCATCGACCGCGTGGTGTGCTCGTCGTCCTACGGGAAAATTGGGAGGAAGGACCTTCAAATAGCAAAAACTAAATTCAATACGTTCTTGACCTGAGGGCAAAACTCCACACATTGGGGCAATTAACACAGGAGAATTTGCTCCAGGCTCGTCAAAGATGTCAAAACATCAAAGCCGGCTGTATAACAGGGTGACTCGACTATGGGAATTTACACCGGGAGATAAAGTCCTTGTATTGCTCCCCACATCGAGCTCTAAATTTCTCGCTAATTGACAAGGGTCCTTTGAGGTCAAATGGCGAGTTGGGGAAGTCAATTATGAGGTTAAACGAACGGAGCACGTCAGATTTACCACCTCAATCTCCTAAAACCGTGGAGAAAGGCGATCCCCGTGACTTTGGCGACGGCGGTTCCGGAGAGGGAGGAGCTCGGATTGGAAGTGAACTTAAAAGCCGCCGATCGAGTCACCCCAGTCACTTGCGGAGACCATCTTTCGCCGTCACAAGTCATGGAGGTTGCCAGGTTACAAGGAGAATTCTCCGACATGTTCTCACCTCTCCCCGGCCACATGAATCTCATAGAGCACCATATCGAAACAACCCCAGGGGTAGTGGTACGCAGTCATCCCTACCGATTACGTGAACAAAAAAAAGTGGTTCGGGAAGAATTATAGGCCATGCTAGATATGGGGGTAATAAAAGAATCCCACAGTGACTGGGCCAGCCCAGTGGTGCTGGATCCGAAGAGCGAAGGTTCGGTCTGTTTCTGTTTGGATTATAGAAAAGTCAATGCGGTGTCTAAATTTGATGCATATGGCAGATTCCCTTAACTCCCATATCCTGTGAAAAAACTGCATTTTCCACAATGTTCGGTTTACACCAATTCGTGACTCTTCCGTTCGGTTTGATTGGGGCCCCGGCTACATTTCAGTGGCTCATGGACCAAATCTTCAGACCGCACACTGCGTATGGCGCTGCCTATCTGGATGATATCATTATTTACAGTAATGACTGGCAGTGGCACCTGCAGCATCTGAGGGCTGTCCTGAGGTCGTTTTTTTCATGATTTATCATGCAGATAGATGCAATGGACAGGGGATTGGGAGCAGTACTGTCCCAGATGGTGGAGGGGGAGGAGCGCCCCGTGCTGTACATTAGTCGCAAATTCTCTCTGAGGGAGACTAGGTACAGCATGATAGAGGAGTGTTTGGCCATCAAGTGGGCAGTCTGCACCCTCCGGTAATATCTGTTGGGGCATGCTTTCACCCTCTGTTCGGACCATGCCCCGCTCCAGTGGCTCCATTGCATGAAGGATGCCAACGTATGGATCACCCGATGGTATCTGGCTCTTCAGCCTTTTAAGTTCAAGGTTATCCACAGGCGGGGGGCGCAGATGGCTGTGGCAGATTTCCTTTCTAGAAATGGGGGGGGGGGGGGGGGGTTAGGTGACAGGCTGGATGGCTCCCCGGCCTGAGTCGGCCGATGGGGGTATGTGGAGAGATGGGCGTTATTCTCCTTGAAACAACCACACTGTCTTTTTCCAGAGCAGCCTGTATTTCTCCTGAGGTTACCTGTGGGTTTTTCGTTGTATCCTGAACAATTCTTCTGGCAGTTGTGGTTGAAATCTTTCTTGGTCTACCTGACCTTGGCTTGGTATCAAGAGATCACCGAATTTTCCACTTCTTAATAAGTGATTGAACAGTACTGACTGGCATTTTCAAGGCTTTGGATGTCTTTTTATATCCTTTTCCATCTTTATAAAGTTCCATTACCTTGTTACAGAGGTCTTTTGACAGTTCTTTTCTGCTCCCCATGGCTCAGTATCTAGCCTGCTCAGTGCATCCACGTGAGAGCTAACAAACTCATTGACTATTTATACACAGACACTAATTGCAATTTAAAAAGCCACAGGTGTGGGAAATTAACCTTTAATTGCCATTTAAACCTGTGTGTGTCACCTTGTGTGTCTGTAACAAGGCCAAACATTCAAGGGTATGTAAACTTTTGATCAGGGTCATTTGAGTGATTTCTGTTACCATTATGATTTAAAAAGGAGCCAAACAACTATGTGATAATAAATGGCTTCATATGATCACAATCCTTAAATAAAAGACAGTTTTTTTGCATGATCAGTCATATTTTCAAAATCAATGGCAAAATTTCACAATTTCTGCCAGGGTATGCAAACTTTTGAGCACAACTGTATGTCCTTAAAGCCTGGTTAAAAAATAAGAAAAATGCTTTGAGTGATTTAAACATGTTAAAAATGCATAAAATGCTGTGAATGATATAAGCATGTATTGAGATGATGTATACTGAAGCATATGGGTGGGCTAATACTCTGTTTGTGTTTTCCTTTGACATTAGCCTCTACCGTATTTCCTTTTTAGATTTCATTTTCCATATTCCATTTTTGTACTTCATTTTTGTATTTAATTTCCATTTTTCTTTATATACAGCCCCATCGACTGATGTTTTGTTTTTTGTTTTGTTTTTTATAAACAGCTGTCAGAATAAAACCCCCAAAATATATTTTTGTGTCCTATGTTGTTTCTTTACAACCACCGGCTACATTTTTAATATACTTTTCTTGGGTTGGAAGATTGTTTGAGGCTAACTTGTTCAGGTCCTGGTGCGTATAATTCATCTGCTGAGAGGAGAGCTGATGACAAAGAGGGCCATCTCCCTGGGCCCCTACATTACCACATATGGAACCAGTGCAGGCAATCACAGAGCGTAGATGTCCAGATTGCAGCAAACTTTAATATTGACTGCAGTTTTTACAGTATGACATGTGTTACGCACACAGAAAGAGAGAGAAAAGCAAGATACTACATAGTCAGTGTCCCTCACATGTGTGGCAGCACCAAATCTGAGGCTTCTTCCTGTGCTGTTCCCACAGGCAGAGACACATGTTAGCTGTATACTGTTTGCCACTGCAACCTTTTTCCACTGTGTGTGTGTGTGTGAGCATGTATGCTTGTATGTGTAAGGAAGTGAGACATCCTGTTGGACAAGTCACATAACCCCTTTGTGAAATGACCTCCAATAGTATCTTTAGTATCGTGCTGTCTTTAACAGAACACATTTTTAAAAACACCAGATGGGAAATGCACTCAATCCTATAACAACGGGAACACAGCCATCTTTGTTGTAATATCACTATCATCAGCAACATTGCTTGTGCTCCACGTGGTAACATCAACAGTATATTAACAGCTTTTATTTTATATTGTATTGCGTGCATTATCAACCTGAACACATTAGGTTAGACCAACGAAAACAATTTTTATGGTTTAGATCTTATAGATCCTTAAGGTAACAAATGTAAATTATATGTGACCATTTTGTATAGTGAATAATTGGGAGGACCAGGGCTAGTTGTCACAAAGGTTATATCTCAGTAACCCATAAGGTTTTAAGTCAAAAGTCCAGTTGCACAAATGTGCTTATTTTTTCTCTGACAGTGGTTTTGTATGTTAGTTTCCAATACCTAGTTTAAAACTGTTATAAATTTTAACATTTTTTTCTGAATTTTACACTCCAAATTAAAATGTCAATATCTTAATTTGCATACATTCAGGCAAAGGTCCAGTATATAATTAGGCTACATTTTAACTGAGTTCCTAGGCCAAGGATATTTTTCATCAATGTTTATTCTTTTTTTTTATTGGGGCAAGCTGTCATCAATAAATTAATACATTTCTATTGGCCAAAACAATGGTTTTACATTTTTGTTTGTTACTGTGTACATTTTTTGTTCATTAATTATTTTGCATTTCAAAATCATTTTACTGTTTAATTTAGCTTCAAAGTCTATGATAGGGTATTTAATTGCAGATTTCCATTGTGTGACAGCATTACAGTAAATGACCTGTATCTTTTTTCCTGGGCAATAACTGAGGAAATGTTCCAATGTACCCAGACTTTAAGGTATGTGTCTTAAAAAATCGACTTACAAAAATAAACCCTGAGAATTATTCGTTGCATTAAAAGATACGAGAACACTAGCTGTTCTCCCCCATCTGCATTTCATTTAAGGCAATTAAATGCTTTCAACAAAATAACTTGTCTCTTATGTAAATATAAATAATTTATATCAATCTAAAAGTATAATATATATTTATTATATAAATTATTTAGACAAGTTATAGACAATTAGACAAATTATTTTGTTGAAAGCATTTAAATGCCTTAAATGAAATGCAGATGGAGGAGAACAGATACATACATATATATATATATATATATATATATATATATATATATATATAGAATAATGTACAGATTTTGCTGTTTTGGAAGGAAATTGGTACTTTAATTCACCAAAGTGGCATTCAACTGATCACAAAGTATAGTCAGGACATTACTGATGTAAAAAACAGCACCATCACTATTTGAAAAAAGTCATTTTTGATCAAATCTAGACAGCAGCCATCACTCCAACACCTTATCCTTGAGTAATCATGCTAAATTGATCATTTGGTACTAGAAAATCACTTGCCATTATATCAAATACAGTTGAAAGCTATTTGGTTCATTAAATGCAGCTTAACATTGTCTTTGTGTTTGTTTTTGAGTTGCCACAGTATTCAATAGACTGGCATGTCTTAAGGTCAATATTAGGTCAAAAATGGCAAAAAAGAAACAGCTTTCTCTAGAAACTCATCAGCCAATCATTGTTTGGAGGAATGAAGGCTATACAATGCTTGAAATTGCCAAAAAAATTAAGATTTCATACAAAGGTGTACACTACAGTCTTCAAAGACAAAGGACAACTGGCTCTAACAAGGACAGAAAGAGATGTGGAAGACCAGATGTACAACTAAACAAGAGGATAAGTACATCAGAGTCTCTAGTTTGAGAAATAGACGCCTCACATGTCCTCAGCTGACAGCTTCATTGAATTCTACCCGCTCAACACCAGTTTCATGTACAACAGTAAAGAGAAGACTCAGAGGTGCAGGCCTTATGGGAAGAATTGCAAAGAAAAAGCCACTTTTGAAACAGAAAAACAAAAAGAAAAGGTTCGAGTGGGCAAAGAAACACAGACATTGGACAACAGATAATTGGAAAAGAGTGTTATGGATCTTAACCCCATTGAGCTTTTGTGGGATCAGCTAGACTGTAAGGTGCGTGAGAAGTGCCCGACAAGACAGCCACATCTATGGCAAGTGCTACAGGAAGTGTGGGGTGAAATGTCACCTGAGTATCTGGACAAACTGACAGCTAGAATGTCAAGGATCTGCAAAGCTGTCATTGCTGCACGTGGAGGATTTTTTGATGAGAACTCTTTGAAGTAGTTTAAGAAGTTCTGAACATTGTTTTCATATTGTAATAGTAATTTTTCATGTTATTAATGTCCTGACTATACATTGTGATCAGCTGAATGCCACTTTGGTGAATAAAAGTACCAATTTCTTTCCATAAGAGCAAAATCTGTACATTATTTCAAACTTTTGGCCGTCAGTGTGTGTGTATATATATATATATATATATATATATATATATATATATATATATATACTGTATATATGTATATACAATTTATATAAATATATATTTTATAAAAAATATAAATAAAATAAAAAAACACGTAAAAGAATAATAATAATAATAATAATAATAATAATAATAATAATTTAAAGCTATGTCTGCAGATATATGCAGTGACTACAACAACAACTAGGCATTTGTTCTGGACTTTTACCCTAAACAAGTAAATGGATATATTAAAAAAAGGATTGTTCCGCTTCTTTACTTCAGTAAACAACTGAGTTAAACACAACATGGTATGATATTTTAAATCTGTATTTGACCTTTAAGTACTGATACTTCCACCATTTACAGTGACACAATGTTTTCAACATACTTTACAAGACAATGAACTCATGACTCATGACTGATCATATACATAATAATAATCATATCAGTTTGTTACAAATGTAATGACAGTTCTAATTAGGATACAAACACTCAATCTGGAAGTAACTGGATTTTTAACTGGATTTTTGCTGAAAGGATATATACAGTATACTGTATATCCTTTACATTTCTAGTAAAAGGGGGGCCCTACAGAATTAATCATGTTCAAGACTACACAAGAATGCTTTAATAAATATACTTATATACTGTAAACCACACCAACATCCATAACACACTTAGATGTAGAAATATATTTACATTTCAACATACGAATGTTTATTTATCCAGCATGTGCACATAAAAATGCTTTGAGAAACACAACAGTGAAAAAAGTGGCAAAAGCATCTGTATGTTCCAGCCATAGAGACACTGTTGAATAAGATCTCATTTCTGTTTGTTAATCTGTTTTCCAAAACCCTAAACCCATGTGGAAAATCTAACTTGTCCTTGAAGATTATAACAAGTCCAGACTGGTTTATCCTTGTTAGTGCTGGTGAAGCTGGTTGACCAAGGTAGTGTTGCTGTCGAAACTACAGCATTTAGACAGTCTGGTGGGAGCATCAGCCTCCTGGCGACAAGCTCCAAAACAAAACATATGCTAGTTTTTTTCAGCAGGGAAATTAATGTTGAATAGTTTTTGGTGACAAAATTGTTTCGGTTTCTTTAATCAAAGTGTATATATATATATATACATATAAAAGCCCAGTACTCCTTAGAGACAATAAAACATTTTGCATACGTAGAATATATTGTCAAAATCGCCCTGTATTTGGTTTAAAGTTTCACATAAAATTAATCACATAACAAGATGAAATTTCATTAAGTGCAGGACAGACAAGATCAGCAATTTCTTCTGGAATCACATCGTTGTGTCATCCATTGTATATCCTTTTGTTTCATTACAGGTTCTTTGAGCATAATCCATAGATCCATAGATGTGGATTTACTGTTTCTGTGGTGCCTTCTTCATCTTTGTTCAAGCCAGAATCCCCTTTGTTTAAACAGTGGTATGGAAACCATCAACCAACGCAGAAAGGCAACAGTGAGCAGCTCAAACAGAATCAGTTTGAATGTCATAAAGAATAAAGCTTCATTTAAACTCTTAAGATGTGATCCTCAGTTCACACCCTCTTCAGGTCCATTCAATAAAATAAGTCAAAAAGACTGACAATGCATGATGTTCTCCATAGCGTTCCACCTGATCATCATGGAAAATGCTTGAATGAATTTAAAATTCCATGTAAAATACATTATTTTCTCCAGTTAAAAACTACTAATCCCATCCATACAGAGGAGAATATAATGGCCAGGTATTGAGATAAGGCTTCTTGGAGTCTGTAGTCCAAAGTGTCTTGTCCATATATATGTCTAGTAGGCCACTACTCATACAGTATATATATATGGTTAGTGGTCTTCCCAGTGAGGCTGCTCTCCCAGGTTTTGAAGAGTCAAAGTCTCTCACATGTATAGACTGTCTGATCGGAGAATGGTGGTCTCAAGACTGTGAAAACTTTTGCCGTTTAGTGTCTCCATGTGGCTGTCAATGCTGTAACATCGATGGACCTCTGTCATCGAGGAGGCTGTGTAGGATGCAGAACGGAGGGCCTCCGTGTTAGCGAATGTACTGCCAAATTGGATGCGATACTGGTTCCAGTGCCTTCGCAACACACCCTGCACCTGAGTAGCAGAGTGCGAATAAGAATTAAACATTTCATGGTGTATTGATATACAGTACATTTCACGAAGTATGAAAGATCAAAGACACATTTATCTTAGCAATAAAACTGCTTACCTCGCTATTGAAGAAACAAAATATTGTGGCAACCAAGAGGCCCTATGGGATAAAAGTGAACATTTCCTAAGTTTACAAGTTATAGATTTTATCCATTGTAAAAACCACAGCTAGTACCAAATTGGCTCTTTTGTAGTAGTACAGTATAAACGTTGTTTTGTTGTGTGATGTCACCATTAGGGTGATCTGTATCCCCTTTGGTTATGTTGGACCCTGTTAACTCTTTCTCAGTTCTCCTTGTGCATGTGTAATTAAAGTACTGTATATGCATTTCTGTTGAGAATTAAGTCTATTTAATGATTGATTTACAATAAGTTATAATCTTTATATGAGCTGTGTTATTGTACGATCTAAATATGAATCATTTCAATTAAATGTATTAAGCAGAAACAATAATATTTAAAAAGCAAATCTGAGTTAAGTCTACATGCATCTAGTTACCTTGGTGTTCATTCTATATGAACACCAAGTTAAGGGAAATTAATTACACAAGTTTCTGAGACACCATTGCTCAATTCAATTGAGGTGACAAGTTTACTCAGTAAAGTCAGCTTATTAGGGTTTTCAGTGCATTGTATAGAGTACCATGGCTAACCTGTCTTGAAAAACACCTACCTGGTAATGCATCAGTATGTTCATTGTGTGCATAAATATCTCAGAGGTGAGCCGTCCATCAGGTTTATAAGGCAGCAGTAAATACTGAATGCCCAGCAGAGGTACCAGGATTAGGGTGGCCCTAACGGCCCTCATGTACAGACTGGACTCTGCCTGGTGGGTCACCTTCAGCTTGGTGATCAGCACTCTCACAATGTTTAAAAGGAAGAAGAGATTAACCTAAGGACACCAAACAGAAAAGAGGAAACATGAAAAGAGAGAAAAGTTAGAGGTATAAGCCACTAACTAAACCAACCAGCTCTGAGATGAATCACAACATTGATTTAAAATTAAAAAAAAATAAAAATAAAAAAAAATCTATGAAACTTAGAAATTGGGAAATGCATCATGTACCATGAACAACTACAAATGATATAACTGAATTAGGAATGACAGTACAATATACAACTACTGAGTAGTTGTGACTGATTCTAAAAAATTGTATTGCAAAATATTCAAATATACACAAATATAAAGGTAGTTTGAGAGTGTAGGAATAACGGCTCAGTTACCGTATTCGCAATGCTTTATAATGATGTACTGTTTGTGAACAAATAGTTTCTTTAAACTGCTTCTTTTCAATGAACTGGTTGAACCAGCAGTGAACCTGTATTTTGTCACATCCCAATGAGCTTATAATCGGGGGTGATATGTTCTTAGAACTAGTGATGTCTGCTTTTTCTAACTCTTCTTTGCAATGAACCACTTCAAATAGTTAGCAAATAGGACTGTACGATCTGGTCGCAACAGCTCTCAAGTCAACAGTACACTGATCCGGTGGCAAGAGTTCACTTTTTTTTTTTTTTTATGAATTTTGAAGTCATACATATATACTTGTGGCTTTAATAGATACATAAAAATCACTGTCATTTCTTTATGGAGAAAATAAATGGTATAAATAATATCATCTCAGAATGCACAACACGTCGAACCTTGAAGCGGATGGGCTACAACAGCAGAAGATTATGTAGAATATTATAGCCAAGAACAGAAATCTGAGGCTGAACTGGCACAGTCTCACCAAAACTGGACATGTGAAGACTGGAAAAACGTAGCCTGGTCTGATGAGTCTCGATTTCTTGCTGAGGTATACAGATGGTAGTGTCAGAATTTGGTGCCAACAGCAAACCTGCCTTGTGTCAACAGTCTAGGCTGGTGGTGGTGGTGTAATAGTGTGGAGAATGTTTTTTTGGCACACTTTGGGCTCGTTAATACAATCAATCATTGCTTGAATGCCACAGCCTATTTGAGTATTGTTGCTGACCATAAGCATCCCTTCATTACCACAATTCACCCATCTTCCAGCATGATAATGCACTATGTCACAAAGCAAAAGTCGTCGCATCTGGTTTCATGAACATGACATTGAGTTCACTGTTCTTCACTGGCCTTCACAGTCACCAAATCTGAATCCAACAGAACACCTTTGGGATGTGGTAGAATGGGAGATTCGCAGCATGAATGTGCAGCTGAGAAATCTGCAGAAATTGCACGATGCAATCATGTCAGCATGGACCAGAATCTCAAAGGAATTTTTCCAACATCTTGTGGAATCCATTCCATGAATAATTGAGGCTGTTTTGAGAGCAAAACCTACCCAGTATTAGTATAGTGTTCCTAATAAAGTGCTCAGTGAGTGTATATTCCCCTTTAACCAACATACAGTAGTCGAATAACTACTCCTACATAATAATTTGTACAACTCAAAAGGTACGACTTTCATTCCCATGGAGACCAACCGAAAAACAAACAGAATTTCAAATCGATCCAATACAGGCATCACATTTTTCACTGAAATGTCAGTGAACAAATTTGGTTACTCATTACATATTTAAATCTGCAATACAAATAACAAACTTCAAAAACACGTAATAGGCTTCCCTCGTCTTGTTCCAAACCCCAATGTTTTCTTTCTTCCGTAGTATACACAAAAGTTATCAACATTTAATTAGTAACGAGCTATTGATTAAGTTCCTATTAAAATCATGGTTTAGGTTTAGGGTTTGGGTAAGGGGTTACACTTTATGGTTAGGTTTAGCTTTGGGTTAGGAGTTAGGAAAATAATGATAACATAATTCATTGTTTTGTTTTTTTTTTTTCTCTATGTGAGTAAAAGTTGTACATTTTAGTGCAGGCCAACTTCAACTATTTCTTACAATTTCACCATCTTGTACTAATTATTACAGCTTGTTGTGAGACTGGCTTGTATAAACAGTAATAATCATTTCTAAAGACACAAAATTGGCACACCCAGCCTTTAAACATTTAAACTGTCAGTTGCACTCTCCATAAGTCAGACCAAGAGATTTTTCCTTCAGTTTCCTCTTCCTTCCTTTTGGGGGATACATAGCTTATCATTTCTGATCAGATCTGATTCCCTCCCACAACAAAGGAAAACATGAAAAACTGAACTTTGATTAAAAAGCATTGATTACTGATTGTTGGGAACCAGAGCGTGCAGATACACACACATTGCAAAGGGAGGGTGAAAGATAGACTAGAGAGATTAAGCATGGGATGAAGAAATAGAGATAGAAATGAAAAGACATACCAACAGAGCTGCACATATGGGTCCATGGATAATGTAGAGCAGAGAAGTGTTTGAACTTATCCAGCAGCTGTAGACAAAGAAAAACAAAAGAAAGAAAAAAACAAAGATGTTCAACAGAGCATCTGCCTGGTCAGTGTATTCCTGTGTCCTTATAGAAGCTGGGTTGATTATTCTTTTGTATGTTTTAAAAAAGTTTTAATGACACGCAGTGACAAACAATGAACTCACTTGTCATTGTAGTAATAACTCC
This sequence comes from Myxocyprinus asiaticus, assembly GCF_019703515.2. NCBI lineage: Eukaryota > Metazoa > Chordata > Actinopteri > Cypriniformes > Catostomidae > Myxocyprinus > Myxocyprinus asiaticus. Next base: position 4,174,506 of record NC_059355.1, read on the forward strand.
TGGCTATTGCGTGAATAAATGCAGGTATTAAAGGAAAGCCTGGAAAACATTTGAAAATATATTTTTAAAAATTAGTAGCGTAAAAAATTGTTAGTTAGTAAGAAGCAAAGGTAACAAAGGTCAAACAGTAAGGACAAATAGCAGCGCCAGTTTGGGCATTTTGAAAAGGCGATTAAGAAAACTTACCCCATCCTAGGAGGTAATACCACATCAGGTGCTGTTTCTCAGCAAAGACGGCCACCACAATGAGTGTGTGCAGGTAGATCCCCTCACACAACATCCAGAAGTAGTTACATCCCAGGAGATAATGGTGAATGAACACAGACACTTTACAGCTCACCTAATAGAAAGCACATTTTAACCCTCTGATCCAGAGTCCTCAACAATGGTCAGGTCGTTAAACGTGATTTTTAACCACCACGGCAACTTAAATTGACATAAATTCCAACTGGTGTTGCTACAAGTACCTCTACTACTACCTTCTTCGAACTCTCTCAAAATGCATCATTTTAAAAATGGAATAATCATATTATTTCAGTCATGACAACTTTCGCAAAGAATTTACGTTAATGCGGTTATGACAGTTTGATAGGATATTGGTCATTGCTGCTGCTGCATTCTTAAACATACACAGACATACTAGCTTGTGGACATGCTGCTGCTGTTGCATATTAGAAAAACACAAGACATGCTGCATCAGCATGTATGGCATGACATAAATACAATCCCCATGTAGCAGATCTAGACAGGTGGGGCTAGGTAGGTGGAGGGTTTCAGAGAAAATCTTGCATCCCACTGCAGTGAAACCAGCTTAAATGCCAACTGAGCTAATTTAAATGTTAGGCAAAGAGAGAGTATGCAAGTTTATTGGCCACCTGATTACACATCAAAGGACCTATAAGCTTATACAACACGTGAGCCGATTGGCTAACATATCACATGTGAGTGAACTAATTGGATAACAGATAACAAGTTCAAAGAACCTGTCATCTTGAGACATTGTCGTACTTGAACTTAGTCATTGTTTTGAAGTCAAAAGAAACATTGTTTCTTTTTTCCTCTCCTTTGTAATTTAATATCAGGTAAAGTTTTTGCATACTTACTGGGTTGGCTTGTGTTACTTCTTGGTTGTTTGCAACACAAGTGAAAACGATGATGGTTATAACAGAGTTCAGAACAAAGGAGAAGAAGAGATTCTTGTGTAGAGTTATCCTTTGGCAACTTAGGCTCCTGAGTAAGGAAAAAAAAAAAAAACCCAGAAAGCTATGTCAGATTCAATGACAAGAGATGCAAGTGTCTATTATATCTTGGTAAGTGTTTTCGTGCAATACACTAGATTTTTCTGCATGACTTACTTGAAATAGAAAAATATCCCTAGAGAGGTAAACAAAGATATAAGCGACAATCCATGACCAATTAAAGCCAAGTAGTAGAGATTAAGTGCTGTCTGGAAAAAAAAGAAATGAATTAGATACAAAAACCTATAGGGCTTAGTGTCCTATAAACACACCAGAAACCATTAATTTAACATGGGCAACTATAGTTTATGGTAAATATTTGTAAGGAAAATCAATGGTTTGTAGAGCTGTTAAAGGGCTGTGTCAGTTGTTAATTTTCATTTGTTCATAACTATTAGCTTTGACATTTCATTTCATTTTATTTTTCTATCTGTAAAATATCTACGTGCAAGACAGGAATATATCACCCAAACATGAAAATTCTCTCATCATTTACTCACCCTCATACCATCCCAGATGTGTATGATTTTTTTCTTTTGCAGAACACAAATAAAGATTTTTAGAAGAATATCTCAGCTCTGTTGATCCATATAATGCAAGTGAATGGTGACCAAAATGTTTGAAGGTCCAAAAAGCACATAAAGGAAACTTAAAATGAATCCATAAGACTCCAGTGGTTTAATCCATGTCTTCCATTCCATCGCAGTCTCTAGGCACGATCATGATTTCAAGCTCGTCTATACTTCCTAGTGCTTGACGCATGCGCAGAGCGCTAGATGCCGCTAGGAAGCGAAATCGAGCTTGAAATCATGATCACCATGGAGACTGATGATGTGAAGATTTATAGTGAAAAAGGAGCTATAATTTGGTCTATTCTCATCCAAAACCAATTGGATCTCTTCAGAAGACAGTCATATGGATTACTTTTATGCTGCCTTAATGTGCTTTTTGGATCTTCTAAGTTTTGGTCACCATTCACTTGAATTGTATGGATTTACAGAGCTGAAATATTCTTCTAAAAATCTTTGTTTGTATTCTGCAAAAGAAAAAAAGTCATAACACATCTGGGATAGCATGAGGGTGAGTAAATGTTCAGAGAATTTTTCCTTTTTGGGAACTATTCCGCAAACTTTTAATGCAAATTGTTATGTGAACCAGAAACTGATTAATTTTTATGATAAAATGGACCACAACTATAAAAATTAAAAGAAACTTTTAGGCACCCTTTAAATTAAAAGTCTCAAATATCTGATTCCTGTACTCCAGGAACTTCATTATTCAAGTGCCCCAGTACCTTTCCCTTACAATGGGGTTACTGAAGGAACCATTTGCAGACTTTAGAGTTTTTGCAGGAACCAAGAATTAGTTTCTCAGAGAACTGAAAGGGTTTTCAGAGGGCTCCTCCAGTGTGGCTTCTGAAGAACCCCAAATAGTGCCTCAAAACACTTTTAATTTTTACAGTGTGGGGTCTCCAGGAGTTTTGAGAAATCCAAAATTATATCTCACCCTTTTGTGATCATTAGACATATGATTACAGCCCGTGTAATTTGTCCATGTTCTGTTACTCTCCGGGTGGACAAACCAGTGGCCTGAATCAGTGCAAATCTTTGTTGCCATTTCTGACAAAACATCATTTGGTAATCAGTTAGTGATGTCAGTCCGGCTTTATTATGAAATCTCTTATGTAGGCTATACAAAGTCATTCAAACAAGAGTCTTATGTGGGACTCACCTGAGGTATCAAAGTCATCGTAGTAGTCCGGACAGTGCTGGGCCGAGGTGACTCCTGCTTCCAAATCATCCCAACACAGCCATCCATCCCAGGTCCTTTTACACATAGAACCATCTGCAATACAGGTATTAACAGGTATGAATAAAACAAGAGCTGTGTTGTACATTACTGCTGCTTTTTAACTACAATGCCAGACCACCCCAACACCTGTTTTCACGGACTAATGTGTATATTTGCTTTTGATGCTCTGACAGTCATGCAATTTTTTCTAATACTGTACAAAATTGCATTCTTAAAGGTGTACACAGTCATTTTTCCTTCATTAAAAAAGTTTTACATATAAAAACGTTGTTTAAAAATCATGTACACTGACAAGAGAGGAAGAATCCAATCAAATCAGTAGCCAAATAAAAGCTAGTTTATTTTACATGGAAATGGGTTGCCTCATGGGGGCAGCCATGTTGAGATCACATGACCAGCCAAATACAACTCACTTTATCTCAGTAACCGGATGAATCTCAGCCGACCAAAAACCCAGTTCTCAACATAAAATCAACTATGAAATCAATCATGTGTGATCATAGTTTATAGCCCTAACTTATAACCAAGAATTAGAGTGGAATTTAAACCTACTCTAGAAAGAAATTCTCACCTGTTTTGTTGTGATTGGTGTCTTTCATAATCTTCTGGTAACATTCAAACTGGGCGGTCAAAATATTGTGGCGAGTGAAGTCCATTTCATGAGCATTCTTTTGTGCCGTACTTCCAGTGTTGTTCTCTGAGCGGACCACCACAAAAAACTGTTCAAACGTATGAAGACGAAAATTTGTTCAAAAATGACATTGGCTGATAAAAAGATAATACATAAAATTACAGATATTCTGTATAAACCTGTGAAAACATAAATATTTGCTTTTTAATGATCATTAAATTGCATAACTGTTGTGCATTAAGTGGCACATGTACACTGTAAACCCTTATATTGTCATTACTGAAAAAATCTAGTTTTTTTTAATCCATAGATTTAAGATTTTAAGAGTTAATAATTCTAAATAACTATATAGAGGCTATGGGGAATACCCACAATGCCTTGTGCACGAATTATTTAGTTATGTTTCCTTGGTCAAAGGGAACATGTGGGGGGGCCTTTAAATAATTGTTATTAAGAATTCATAGAGGATTTAGCTCTTTTATAGTAGTATTTATGTTGTTTTGTTCCAGATAGTTGTTTCATGTGACGTCACATTAGAGTGATCTGTGTCCCCTTTGGTCAAGTTGGGCCCTGTTAACACTATTTCCATTCTCCTTGTGCATGAGAAACTGAACTACAGATATATATGCATTTCTGTGAGGAAAAGTTTATTTTATGATTGACCTAGAATCAGTTATCATCATTATTTAAGCTGTGCTATTGTATGACCTAAATTTGAGTCCATTCAATGAAAATGATTAAGTTGTAACAAAAAGTTTTACAGTTTAACATTTAAATAGAAAATCTGAGTTAAGTTTACTGGCATTTAAATAGTTAAGTTCATTCTATATGAACACCAAGTTAAGTGAAATTAATTACACAAGTTTTGGAGGCTGCATTATTCAATTAAATTGAAGGAACGAGTTTACTCAGTCAACTGAGTAGAGTCAGCTTATAAGGGTTTTCAGTGTATAATTCAAGAGTACAAATTACAAATGCAGTACCTCAGAGGTTGCAGACAATAAAAGAATGGTAATCCAGCATCCAAACATTGTTCTTTTTTAGCTTTTACGTGTCCAAATGATCTGAATTTTTCAGCTGAAAACAAGCAGAGAGAATATGCAGAATTATTACGCATCTAAATAATGAGCTGGATGAGAGATGAACAGACAGACCGATCAATAGATAAAATAAGGATGCTTAGTTCCAGTTTTTGGTTTATGTAAACGTATTAGCCCAAAAGAAGTCTACAAGGAAAATTAAAATGAAAATATACTCATTTTGCAGGGAGGTGTGCTTTTCCTAATGATCTTCCAGTATTTTATTGTTATTTTTGGCAAGCAAATGACAGTAAACAAGCAGTTGAACTGTGAACCTGGTATTTTTCCCAGGAGTGTGGCAACAGCACTGTTGTTAAATTGGAAACAATAGGAAGGAATCAAAGCTTACTTGAAATAAAAGTCAAGATGCTGACAATAAGCGCAAAAAAGGAAACATACCACCATTAAACGTGCATTATACAGTTCTCTGTGGCTGTTTCAGTTTGTTCAATGCACATAACATCATAACTCAGTTTCAAAGCTTAGGAAGATCTGTTATAGCCACAATAGAGTTTCTTGTAGCAAATATTCACTATTTTTCAATGTTCATGGCATGCTGGACTGATTACACACAACCCGGGACTATTCTTTTTATGGTGTTCCATGTGGAATTATCAGAGCTTTCTGAAACATCTTTAACATCTGCCTTGATTCTGTTGTTATTTCCTTTTTAAATCAATACCTGTCGGTATGGCCATGGCTAAGGGGCTGAAACACCATGTGATTCTTTTGTTCGGCTTCCAAACATTTCCTGCTTGGATGGGGACCGAAACCACATGACTAGACTCATATGTGATTAATTACCCACTTGGTTTTGTCTTCAGTCTTGAAAATGAACATGCTTCCCAGAAGTCCAGACAAATAGAATTAATGTACATTTGGACTGCTTCCATTTGGATAGGAATTATTTTCTCAATGCAAATTGCCAATAATCATATCTTTTTAAAGAACTTCCTGCGTAAAATATCAGTATCACAAAACTAATGGCTAACCTTGCTCATGTTTCTTATTTAAATGAAAATGCTGTCATCATTTACTCACCCTAGTGTTGTTCCAAACCTGTGTAACTTTTTTCTTTTTTGGACAAATGAAGATGTTAGGCAGGAGGTTAGCTTCAGTCTCCATTTACTTTCATTGTATGGAAAGATGGAAAGTGAATGGTGACTGAGGCTAACATTCTGCCTCACATCTCCTTATGTGTTCCATGAAAGAAAGAACATCATACCGGTTTAGAACAACATGAAGGTAATTGAATGATTGCAGAATCTTTTATTTTTTGAGTGAACTATCCCTTTAATGACATAACGACTCTCAAGCCCTGTCTGAAACCTCACCGAGTACATCTGCCCTTTTATAACCTTCTTTTACTAATGGAAAAAATATGCAATTCAGGTGTATTTGTAGGCCAGGCCTGTTTGGCAACAGGAACTAATATGTAACAAATCATAAAAAAAAAAAAAAAATCCCCCATCCCATTACTACACTTCTCTTTATACAAGCTTGTCATATCTAATCAAGATATGACAGATTATATGATGTAATATATTTAAAAGGAAAAGTGATGGTTAATTGATCACAACAAGCCCCCCTGATACCCTACCAGGCAAAGAGAGCATTGCTATCAGCAGGCAAAACCAGAAAAAAAGTGTCCAAATACATTTTGTTTTTATTTTAAACAATATATCTATTGTTATATTATTTACAAAAGAAAACCTAAATATAACAGACTTCTTTTTATGAAATGTTTTGTTTGCATGTGCTATCTTTCTTTAAAATAAATTCCACTAGGTTAGGTATATATATGCATATACAGTGCATTCAGAAATAATTTTTCACATTTTGTTATGTTGCAGCCTTATGCTAAAATGTTTTAAATTATTTTATTTTTTCACATCAATCTGCACTCCATACCCCATAACTACAAAGCAAAAAACAGATTTTTGATAACTTTGCAAATTTATTAAAAAATAAAAAACTGAAATATCACATGTACATAAGTATTCAGACCCTTAACTTAGTACTTAGTTGAAGCACCTTTGGCAGCGATTACAGCCTCAAGTCCTTTTGGGTATGATGCGACAAGCTTTGCACACCTGGATTTGGGGATTTTCTGCCATTCTTCTCTGCAGATCCTCTAAATCTCTGTCAGGTTGGATGGGGACCATCAGTGGACAGCCATTTTCAGGTCTCTCCAGAGATGTTCGATTGGGTTCAAGTCCGGGCTCTGGCTGGGCCACTCAAGGACATTCACAGAGTTGTCCCTAAGCCACTCTTGTGTTGTCTTGGCTGTGTGCTTAGGGTCGTTGTCCTGTTGGAAGGTGAACCTTCAGCCCCATCTAAGGTCCTGAGCGCTCTGGACCAGGTTTTCATTAAGGATGTCTCTATATTTTGCTGTGTTCAGCTTTCCTTCCATCCTGACCAGTCCCCCAGTCCCTGCCACTGAAAAACACCCCCACAGCATGATGCTACCACCACCATGCTTCACCGTTGGGATGGTATTGCGCAGGTAATAAGCGGTGCCTGGTTTCCTCCAGACATGACACTTGGAATTGAGGCCAAACAGTTCAATCTTCATTTCAACAGATCAGAGAATCTTGTTTCTCACAGTCTCAGAGTCCTTTAGGTGTTTTTTTTTGTGTTTGTCTTGCACTGAGGAGAGGCTTCCATCTGGCAACTTTACCATATAGCCCAGATTGGTGGAGTGTTGCAGTGATGGCTGTCCTTCTGCAAGTTCCTCCCATCTCCACACATGATCTCTGGAGCTCAACCAGAGTGATCATCAGGTTCTTGGTCACCTCTCTTACCAAGGCCCATCTCCCCCGATTGCTCAGTTTTGCTGGGCAGCCAGCTCTATTAACAGTCCTGGTTGTTCCAAACTTCTTCCATTTAACAATTATGGAGGACACTGTGCTCTTGGGAACCTTCAATGTGGCCAAAAAATTTTTGTAGCTTTCCCCAGATCTGTGCCTCGACACAGTCCTGTCTCTGAGCTCTGCAGGAAGTTCCTTTGACCTCATGGCTTGGTTTTTGCTCTGATATGCATTTTCAGCTGTGAGACCATAAATAGACAGCTGTGAGCTTTTCACATTCATGTCCAATCAATTGAATTTGCCACAGGTGGACTCCAATCAAAGTGTAGAAACATCTCAAAGATGATCCAGAGAAATTGCATGCACCTGAGCTAAATTTCAAGTGTCATAGCAAAGGGTCTGAATACTTATGTCAATGTGATATTTCAGTTTTTGATTTTTAATAAATGTCCAAAGTTATCAAAAATCTGGTTTTTGCTTTGTCATTATGGGGTATGGAGTGTACACTGATGTGATTTTTTAAAGCATTTTAGCATAATGCTGCAACATAACAAAATGTGAAAAAAATGAAGGGGTCTGAATACTTTATGAATGCACTGTGTGTGTGTGTGTGTGTGTGTGTGTGTGTGTGTGTGTGTGTGTGTGTGTGTGTGTGTGTGAACTCAGCAAAAAAAGAAATGTCCCTTTTTCAGGACACTGTATTTAAAAGATAATTTTATAAACATCCAAATAACTTTACAGATCTTTATTGTAAAGGGTTTAAACAATGTTTTCCATGCTTGTTCAATGAACCATAAACAATTAATGAACATGCACCTGTGGAACGGACATTAAGACACTAACAGCTTACAGACGGTAGGCAATTAAGGTCACAGTTATAAAAACTTAGGACACTAAAGAGACCTTTCTACTGACTCTGAAAAACACCAAAAGAAAGATGCCTAGGATCCCTGCTCATCTGCGTGAACGTGCCTTAGGCATGCTGCATGGAGGCATGAGGACTGCAGATGTGGTCAGGGCAATAAACTGCAATGTCCATACTGTGAGACGCCTAAGACAGTGCTACAGGGAGATAGGAAGCTGATCGTCCTCGCAGTAGCAGACCGCGTGTAACAACACCTGCACAGGATCGGTACATCTGAATATCACACCTGCGGGATAGGTACAGGATAGCAACAACAACTGCCCGAGTTACACCAGGAATGCACAATCCCTCCATCAGTGCTCAGACTTTCTGCAATAGGCTGAGAGAGGCTGGACTGAGGGCTTGTAAGCCTGTTGTAAAGCAGGTCCTTACCAGACATCACTGGCAACAACATCGCCTATGGGCACAAACCCACCTTCACTGGACCAGACAGGACTGGCAAAAAGTGCTCTTCACTGACGAGTCTCGGTTTTGTCTCACCAGAGGTGATGGTCGGACTCGCGTTTATCGTCGAAGGAATGAGCATTACACCGAGGCCTGTACTCTGGAGCAGGATCGATTTGGAGGTGGAGGGCCCATCATGGTCTGGAGTGGTGTGTCACAGCATCATCGGACTGAGCTTGTTGTAATTGCAGGCAATCTCAACGCTGTGCATTACAGGGAAGATATCCTCCTCCCTCATGTGGTACCCTTCCTGCAGGCTCATCCTGACATGACCCTCCAGCATGACAATGCCACCAGCAATACTGCTTGTTCAGTACATGATTTCCTGCAAGACAGGAATGTCAGTGTTCTGCCATGGCCAGCGAAGAGCCCGGATCTCAATCCCATTGAGCCCGTCTGGGACCTGTTGGATCAGAGGGTGAGGGCTAGGGCCATTCCCCCCAGAAATGTCTGGGAACTTGCAAGTGCCTTGGTGGAAGAGTGGGGTAACATCTCACAGCAAGAACCGGCAAATCTGGTGCAGTCCATGAGGAGGAGATGCACTGCAGTACTTAATGCCACACCAGATACTGACTGTTACTTTAGATTTTGAGCTGTCTCTCCATTCCTTTGGTGTTTTCCATTGTTTCTCTTACTGTAGTTCACCCTATTTGGTTGCAGTGCTATTTTCAAAACATATTAACCTAAAAAGTGTAAATCACCATCCGTAGAAGGTGTTTCAGCTGCAATCATTTTTGCCACAAATGCCGTCACTGAGCGATCCACTAGGCCTCAGCCCTAGTCCTTCATTCTAAAATGGAAAACATAGGCAGATGACATCACATGATAAGCTAATCTAATAAACTGTTCTAATGTTGTTATAATAATTATACTTGAAGTTTTAACCTTCATCTGCCCATATAAGAAGATATCAAACAAGCAGCATTATGTTTGCACATCAAAGTCTTTAGGAACTTTTTGCCGGCATCTTTTCTTGTGGTCAACTGATTGAACTATAGCTAACAAAACAAAAGGAGATGTTAGATGTTTAAGAGTCTCCCAAAACTTTCATATGAATAAAGAAGCAATGAAAGTGAATGGTGACTCGGGCTAACATTCTGCCTAATATCTCTTGTTGTGTTCCATGGAAGAAAGAAAGACATACAGGTTTGGGACAATAGAAAGATGAGCAATGATGACAGAGCATTTTCATGTTAATGAAGCATTTTCAATTAACCCTTTAAAGGGATATTTCACCCAAAAATGAAAATTCTCTCATCATTTACTCACCCTCATGCCATCCCAGATGTGTATGACTTTCTTTCTTCACCAGAACACAAATGAAGATTTTTAGAAAAATATTTCAGCTCTGTAGGTCCATACAATGCAAGTGAATGTTGATCAGCACTTTAAAGCTCCAAAAATCACATAAAGGATACATAAAAGTAATCATATGACACATCATTTTTCTTCTAAAAATCTTCATTTGTGTTCTGGTGAAGAAGAAAGTCATACACATCTGGGATGGCATGAGGGTGAGTAAATGATGAGAGAATTTTCATTTTTGGGTGAACTATCCCTTTAATGTTATCTTGATGATTACATGCACAATAAAAAACTCTTCATTTTCATTAGAATGACATGGCAAAAGAATACTTGATGTTACTTTAAGAGAGAGAAAAACAGCTAAATCCAGGTCTTGGCAGCTGGCATAAATAATTCGATAGATATGATTCTTACAGGAATGTGAACATAAAGTGTTTTCCTAGGCATTGGAAGGATGGACCAACTTGGTGGAAAAACAGAGGGCTGAAACATGATAACTTTTTGCCCTTCCTGTAAAGCTAAAGGAGTGGTTTATAGATGTGACATTCCCAGAGACCCCTTTCTCTCATACCCGAATCCTCCCAAATTTTCCCTCCCCACTTTCTCTCTCTTTGTCCTTCTCTTATGTCTCTCTCTCTCTCTCTTTCACTCCTCTGTGCCTGGTTGCAAAAAGTCACCCTCCAGACCTTAAATCAGGAAGCCCCTGTCAGCTCCTGACAGTTAGTTTAACTCATGTCCGTTTAGGAAACACCCATGGATATCGCACCAAATTTTTCCACTCTTCACTCATATAGATTTATCTTAAAGAGACAGCACAAAGCAAAGAAAAAAAAAAAAAAAAAAAAAAAAAAAACTGAACCCAAAGAGATTCTTTTGTAAATGCATCTAAAGTCATTCAGTTATTTTAAAAAGTTATTTAAAAAGCTGGAATCTGAAGTATCTGTATTGATTATTCCTGCTCATGTTTTTGCATATTCCACATTTAAACAACAATATATTGCTTTTATATTACATTTCAAGTCGTATCAAAATAATGTGGATGGTAAGGAATAGAAACCCATCTACAGAATAAATTACATTACAAATCAGTTTTCAGTTTATTATTTAAATTCTCTGAAATACTGAGGGGATTTAATTATTAGTATCTAAATGATATCTGAAATGTATATTTATATAAGAATTTCAAAACCACATGCCAGCATTCTGGTAAAAGAATATTTGCAACAATCTTGTAGACGGGTAGTTTACCTAAAAAAATTAAAAAATAAATAAAATAATAATAATAATTTTTTTTTTATATATATATATCTGTCATCATTTACTCACCCTCATGTTCTTCCACACATATGTGAGTTTCTTTCCTCTGTGGAACACAAATGGAGATGTTAGACAGAATATTAGTCTCAGTCACCATTCACTTTCATTGCATAATTTTTCTATAGTGAAACTGAATGGTGACTGTGTCTGTCATTCTGCCTAACATCTCCTTTTGTGTTCCATGGAAGAAAGAAAGTCATACGGGTTTGAAATGTGTAAATGATGACAGAACTATCCCTTTAACTTGTCATGATTGCTTCACAACTTGAACTTTTACTTAACTTTAACACAACTTTTTTTTAACTGAACTTGTGCTCTCAATATTTATTTATTCATTGATTGGTGTTTCTTATGGCCCTGTGGGCTTTTAAAAAATAAACCCTCTTAAAACATATTTTTTCACACTCTCACTAGTTAATTGAATGTGTCTACTAACACTGTTCGACAGTGGACATATACAGTATGCATCACAGAAGATTTGTCTTTTTTTTTTTTTTCTTTTTTTTTTTTGTGCAACAACTGTGCAACAGACATAATTATTATAAATTTTTTTTTTTATGTATATAAATCATTTTCACTATATAAATATTTAACATTATTAATGGATTCTTTTTGATTTATTATGTTGATTTCACTCTTTTCCTTTAGATCATCATAGTTTTAAACATTAATAAGTCACGCTTTTATGATGGATTTTCATTTTTCATATTTTACGATTGTAAATCTCGGTCTGGACAAAGGAAAATCTTGTTCTTCCAATCGTGTTGTCATGCGTATAATAAATTCTCTCTCATACCTTGTTTGATCGGTCGTCCGTTCTCCGCAGTGGCAGTGAGTTGTGTGTCCTGAGAGATGTGTTGTGTGATGAGATGGGGCCCCTGGAGTAGCAAAGCAGTGTGTGTGTGTGTGTAACAGGCTTCCTGTGCCATCACACAACTCATCTGCCCATGTAAACTGCAAGGGAGCGTTCAGAGAGTTTCGTTAAAGCCGCCTTTTCACTGTCCCTTATGATTGTTACATTGCGCCCCCTAGTGGCAGTCGTGACGAAGGACGAATTCCAAACACCATTTTTAAGCCCTTGTGGGGCAATGTACTGTAGGAAACGGACGCCACTTGAAGGGTCTTTCTGACAAAGGTGGGAAAATGAAACTTTTCTGGAAGGGCCCTTCCACAAGACTGTTAGTGAAGGGTAGATTCATGCAGTAATACAATTTTCCATCAGAGTACCCACTTTCAAGGGACAGTTCACCCAGAAATAAAAATGATCTCATAATTTACCCTCATGCCATACCAGATGTTTATGACTTCCTTTGTTCTGCAAAACTCAAATGAATATTTTTTTTTAAGAATATTTCAGCTCTGTTGATCCTCACAATGCAAGGGAATGGTGACCAGAACTTTGAAGGTCCAAAAGTGACATAAAGGCAGTATACAGTAAAAGTAATACATACAACTCCGGTAGTTAAATCCATATCTTCTAAAGTGATGTGATAGGTGTGGGTGAAAAACAGATCAATATTTAAATCCTTTTACTGAATATTTTATATTTTACTGAAAATCTGCACTTTCACTTTCTCTTCCACATTCTGGTGTGAAGTCACATTCACATTCAGCTACCTACTGGTTGAGGCTTGTCAAAGGTGTAGATTGATATTAAAAAAGGACATAACTATTTACCTGTTTCTCATCCATGCCTATCATATCGCTTCAGAAGATATGGATTTAGCTAGTGGAGTCTTGTGGATTACTTTTATTCTGCCTTTATGTCCTTTTTGGACCTTCTGAGTTCTGCTCACCATTCACTTGCACTGTGAGGACCAACAGAGCTGAGATATTCTTTTTCCAGCAAGGCTCGGAATGAATAAGAATTCATTTGAATATGGAATAGTTTCCTTTGGTGTAAGCCCTATCCAACAGTTCAGTGCTCAGATTCTCGCTCAAACCGTCAGATCCTGCTGGAATACGATGACGGCAGGGGAGAGGAACTTACCCCAAAAGGAAACTGGAACATAGTTTAAAACCTTTATTGACAAAAAAGAAAAGACAAAACCATTAATTCAATTCGGAGCAAGGATACAAGGAGAGGAACAAATCTGACGGAGAGAAATAAATGAATGATACAAACACAAGTGTGTATGTGACTAAGCTAGGGCCAGCACTGGCCAAATTAATGCCCTGATCATCGAATTGGCAATCATTTGACGTGGTGTGAGCTGCGAGGTGATCATCTGAGTTCCGCTATCATGCCCTTGAATAACGTTTAACGTACGCAGAAGGGCAGCCGGTAGAGTTTCTGGTGTCCCTCTATGATAAGATGGTGCCCTCTTAGGGAGTTGGTGCTCTACCAGACTGCTTAATATGTGTACAGGGAGCAGAAGTACTGTACTAAACCAACATGCTACCCTTGTAAATATGCATGTAATTGAGCCATACCTTGCAGAACCAAGATTTTGAGAGTTGTTGAGCCCTTGCGAATGGGTGAGCATTGTTTGTGCAATATCTTTGCATAAGAGTAAACAATGCTTTGCGATGCATCCGGCCTATGCAGAAGGGTGAGCATCATTTGTGCAATATACTTGCAGAAGGATAAACGATGCTGTGCGATGCATCCGGCCCATGCAGAAAGTTGAGCATCGTTAAGGTTATGTGTAAGAGTATAAACCCTGCAGAAGGGTGAATATTGTTTGTGCAATAGTCCCACAAAGACAACAATGCCTTGCCCCTTCGCACAGTCTGAAAGTCACCACAGGTGTGGCACATGGACAACGCAGTGGCGCTGATTAGGAGAAGTACTGAGCCAATTGCAGGAGTACAGGCTTAGACATGCTATGAGGGTTTATACAGCATATATATACTGTATATATATATATATATATATATATATATATATATATATATATATATGCATGAAACATTAATTAAAACTAAGTGAACAAAATTTTTTTTCTTTTAATTAGGCAAAAAGCATGCCATATTTGCAGTGTTGTGGGAGGCTTAGTCGCACAGCCCATAAGACACCACGCTTGTGACACCTGGACAGTGCATTTGCGCTGCTTAGGAGATGTACTGAGCCAATAGCAGGAGCACCGCAGTAGTGGTGTCCCCTTGATTAAATAAGAATACTTCTTGTATTAGAGTAGCAATTTGCATTAAGCTGTTATTAGTAATTCATGAATGTTGAGCCTACCACAGGTGTCCGTATGCACACGCAAAATTTGGTACATCCATTTTAAGAGAAAACAGAGTATGTGCAGACATATGAGGCGATCAAAGCAAGTGTTTGTAAAAGGAGCGACTGCCAGAAAACGAGAAGCATATGATGAAAATTTCATAAATGCAGCTGTGACAATCCAGTATGTGGTATAGCTATTGGAACTTACAAATGCTAATGAAAGTAAGCCACAACAAGCATAAACAATCTGACTAAAAGAAAATTATAATCAGACCATGCACACAGGGGCGCATTAACGCACAGCCTTACATGGGCTCAAGCACAGGGGCCCACAACTGCCGGGGTGGCCCCTCTCACGGCGTCCACAACCCCATTCTACCCTGTTGATGTTCACAGGAGGACGCTGTTGTAAACAGGAGACGCTGTTGTAAACACAGAGACGGTGCGCAACCACGAAAGCTGTCCGTGTAGCGTATGTTCATAGAACAACAGACCCTACCCTACCCTCCCCCCAACCCCGCTCAATGACTGGCAGGGGGTCTCGCGTAACGGCGAGACTATGAGTACAGAGATACGTTAATGTGGCCCTGCATGTACATTGAAGACTTATGCATAAATCAATGTGCATGAATGCTGATCACCCAATGCAGGGAACTTGACATGCAAAAGCTGTTGTAACCAGATGAGCAATCTGTACTAAGATCACCCGCATGGTGGCTGCGATATGGCAGAACAATGGTCGATGTAGACCGACTACTCTTGTAAAAGTGAGACATTGCCCCTTGAAAAGCGATTAGTAGAAGTGGTATGGCTAAAAATGAACATTGATTAATTAAGAACATTAACAAAAAGCTTAAACCCCAACAGCCACCAGCAATATGCATGTCACAAATGTTCCCCCAGACTATTTTTCTGATGGAGAGCTGCTCTGAGAAGCGTGAACATCAAGGTGAATAAAAACCAGACGAGGGACAATACGAAGTAACTGTTTGCTTTGCATAACATGTGACATGACTGCATTCATTCACATGCAGTGAGTGAAAACAAGAGCTGTCTTAAAGAGTGATGAAGAACACCTGGCATTACTTATAAAGCAGAGGCTGGATCATGTTTGGATGAAATGCCTGAAGTGAATGGATGACATAATGCTACGAATGTTTCTGACAGAAATACCACTTATGCTTCCACTTCAAAAAATCTTTATTTGTGCTCTGCAGAAGAAAGAAAGTCATACCAATCTGGGATGACACTAGGGTGAGTAAATGATGAGATCATTTTTATTTTTGGGTGAACTATCCCTTTAAGGGCTTTGCCCTTCGGAGTGAGAAGAACTGTTGAAATGGCACATATGGAAATGACAAGTACTTCTCATTTACTTGAGTGAAATATTCTTAAAATATTAAAACCTGGGTTAGAAAGGACAAAAGAGTGTGACTGCATTCAAATTCTTTTTTCTTCCTTTTAACATCTGCTGGTATAGATGTGCCTCCATTATTGACATTATCACACAAAATAAGGAGCCCTGAGTCATGCACCTATAGTTTTAGAGACAGTATAATCCAGAGGAATCATGATAAAATGTGAATTTGAGAGTAATTTTTTCACTTCTTTCTGATGCATTTCATCATGTGCAGTAAAGAATATAATAGCGTATTTTTGGGTGGGTAGGGCAGAGGCGGTTGGTTCAAAAGGGGACTAGGCGAAGCAGGAAGTCTATCCTTGATCTTTCCACTTTGTCTCTGGGGAAATGTGGAATTATTCAATCCATGCATCATAAAAAGCTTACTGAGAAAATGTCAATCATTTTGACAGACAGGTGGGAACTCCCACACCCGCTTTCATTTCCCAATAGGACAGAATATGCAAATGAACCTTCTAGTGATAAACGCGAGCATGGCTGTTGTCACACGTTAATGAGAAAGCCATCAACAGTTTTCCTTCTAATCTTGGTGATTAAAGCTGCTGATATATTATATAGAGGCAGTTCATTCCCAAATCCAACTATGAGATAGCTTACAGTTTGTTAAATGAGGTGGGACAAAGACATATGTGGAGAGAACGACAGCAAATGAGGCCTAGAGAGTGTATGTGAGAGTAACTACAAAAAAAGTGACACCCTACACCCTAAAAAATATTTTTAATATATAATACTATTTTAAAGATTTACACATTTAATTTCACACACATTCTAACACCCTGTCTACACCGGACTTGAGCAGTGCATTGCATCTAAAACAATAAAACACATGATTTTTATATACATACATATATATATATTTTATGTTAAAACTTAAACTAAATGTATAACTAAAATGAAGAAACCGTGTACGAATGAAAATGTTCATATTAAAATAATTATCATATAATTTAATGACTACTGTCAAACATTTCAAACATTGGTCCAGTTAGCAAGAATCAAACAATCAAAGCATAAAAAATATTCTTAATGTCCGTATCAAATTTGATCATTCCTGAACAGTTTCAGGAGCTTGTGTCACCTCTGTCTAAAGGCTTTGGTTTTGGCAAACAGCTGCACTTTATTCCCTATAGAAATAGAAGTGTCTCCCTCAGTTATAATGGTTCCTACGCCCCTGTATAGACACAATATTATCAGACACAATGATTAGCATTTGGCACACACACATTCCTGCAAGCACACTCACGTGTCATCTTGGACTCTGCGTTAAAGTAAATTTAATAGCTACTTTGGATTGTTAAGCAAAAGGTTTATAGATCATTTCAGATTTCAACAGACCAGTCCCACTGGATCTGTGTCCTTCTCTCAATTTGCCTCAAAATATTGTTGTTGTTGACATTAAATGTTGTACGTCCAATCAAACTATGGTATTTTGGCCACAAATTCATGTGAAATACAGAGAAATACAATACTTGGCCCAGTTTTCATTCCATGTATTAGGCTGGTAAACCACACTTCTGTTGTTGTTTATGCATTTACAAAATTGCCAGTTGTCCCATCAGCCTATTTCATGTCAATTTTGAAGTTTGATTTTAAGGATATTTTTTGTTTACATTTGTACAATAAATTATTTTGTTACTGTGATGGGTCTCCACTTGAATTTGAAGTCCAATGCAAAATATGGGACTTGAAGCAAATCTAGTTGATACCCACTGATAAAGCACCACTGTAATTATTTTTATTGATGTACATGGTCATATTTCATATGAATTCAAGCTTTAAAATATTCGTTACTCAGTGATTGAGTGTTTTTTTTTTTTTTTTTTTGTTTTTTTTTTACAAAGACCACATTTGAATTTTGTAATGAATTCAAATGGGTTCCTCTAATACTGTATGATTTGCTTTCTGTCTCTTCCTTTGTAATCAGTCCCTCTTATTCATTGTAATCTTATATTAATTTCAATCCACCTCTACCTTTTTTGAAGGTTTGCAAAGGCTTTGTACTAGGTAAGTGAAAACCTCTTGAATTTGTCATTGTATTCGTCCAAAGGATCATATTGCATAAAAGAAACAAGAATAAATTTGCTCTAACAAGCATCAGATATGTGGTTCTCTTTGAAGCAGTTATTAATACAGCACATACATGAGGAAACAGAGATTGCATTGAGTAGTTTTTGGGCAAAAATGAAGTGCCCTACAAATGAATTTAATTTCTGAAATGAGTTCAGAAACCACTCAGTAAAGCAGAAGGAGAGATAGATCGTTTCTATTGATTTTTTTTTTTCCTTCAAGTTTTTGTTTCCTTATTGTGTTCAGGGAGCATGATTCAAGTTAGCTGTGTCAATCATGTGGTGAATCAAGGTACACTCTTTTCAGAAGAAACACAACTCTTTCTCTGTACAAGACTAGAATGGAACAAATCACAGGTAGGAAACAGCCTTAAAATATTTTCGCCTCAAAAAAAAAAACCTGACAATCAAAAACCTCAAACAAAGCTAGAAATAGGTCCAGAACCACATGTTTCCTTGTAAGTTTATTCTTAGGGTCCCGGTCGATCAGAGGAGAGTTTTGTCACTGTGTGATAATCAGTGCAAAGATTTCACTGGAATTTAAGGGATAGTTCACCCAAAAATGACAACCGTCTCACCATTTACTCGCCCTTACACCATCCCATTTTTAGAAGAATATCTCAGCTCTGTAGGTCCATACAATGCAAGTGAATGGTGACAAAAATTGTCTAACTCCAGAAAGCACATAAAGGCAGCATAAAAATAAACCATACGACTCCAGTGGTTTAATCCATGTCTTCAGAAGCAATATTAAAGTTTTTTATTTTAAATAGTTTTGTGTGAGAATAGACCGAAATATAACCCCTTTTTCACTGTATATCTTGCCATAGCAGTCTCTTGTTGTGCGGATGGTTATCAATAACAGATCAATATTTAAGTCCTTTTCACTATAATTGTTTACTTCCGGTCACTCTCCAATACGCATCCATGAGGGGAATCAGTTTACACCTCTCACGTGATGTAAGCGCATTGGCATGTTTACATGAGAACCAACCCGTTACAACCGGAACTGCAGCACGATTTGTTTACAAAAGAACGCTTACACGTTTACAACAAGCATCGTTGGTTTTGCTTTCATTTGGACATGTCAGCGTGCTTACATCACGCGAGAGGCAGGATTACTTTTACTATGACTGTCTGTGTGGATCTTTAAAGTGCTGATCACCATTCACTTGCATTGTATGGACTTACAAAGCTGAGATATTCTTCTAAACATCTACATTTGTGTTCTGCTGAAGAAAGAAAGTCATATACATCTGGGATGGCATGAGGGTGTGTAAATGATGAGAGAATTTTCATTTTTAGGTGAACAATCCTTTTAAAGGGAAGTTATATTTTGGTCTGTTCTTATCCAAAATCAATTGGATCTCTTCAGAAGACATGGATTATACCACTGGAGTCTCATTGTATACCTTTATGCTGCATTAATGTGCTTTTTGTAGCTTCAGTGTTCGGGCCACCCTTAACTTGCATGGTATGGATCTACTGAGCGAACCTCTGTTTGTGTTCTGTTGAAGAAAGAAAGTCATGCACATCTGGGATGGCATGAGGATGAGTAAATGATGAGAGAAATTGTCATTTTTGGGTGAACTATTCCTTTAACTCTTTAAATTCAGTGCAGTGTTAACATTTTACATTTCCTCACGGTCCATCCTCATTTCAGTAGATAAACAAGCAGATGACCTTGCTTTATTGTTGTTTGCAGCTGGTAATTTAGAAGCACTAAGTTTTTTTTGATGGAACATTACAAAAACGTCATTTCGATAAAAATCCAGTTGAAACAAACAAACTAACAAAAAAAACACCAGAAATAAAATGGGTTGTGGTAATTGGACGTGGATCATTTTTATAGGACTGTACGTCAATCCCTGATAGCCTCGTTTTCAATTGCGTAAAATTAAAGTGACTGTAAAGAGTTGCTATTTGGAAGAGTTTGAAAGGATTGTAATATGGAAGAGATTTAGATGCCTTTGTGCTATGGATGGAACTGATGTATTAAATGTGGTATGGATATGATCATACACAGAATGAAACGGATTCACAAATACCACATGAT
Organism: Myxocyprinus asiaticus; assembly: GCF_019703515.2. Lineage (NCBI taxonomy): Eukaryota > Metazoa > Chordata > Actinopteri > Cypriniformes > Catostomidae > Myxocyprinus > Myxocyprinus asiaticus. The sequence goes on from NC_059355.1 coordinate 4,194,781, forward strand.
TACTTTAGGAATATCTTTAGCATTTGATGGTATATATATCTTAAACTTTGGATTAAGTTTTGAATGCTTGAAAAACATGATTGACCCATTATAGGAGGATTAAAGTCTTGCGAAGCCCCAGGACACAAATGCCACGCAGAATTCGCTGTGATTGTTCTGAATGTTTTGCCATCCATATTCTGACCCGATGTGCCGAATTCAGACAAGCGCAACCACTCGCTGAATGTTTATGTCTCGAAAATTGCCAGCGCTGTTCCTTTGATGTCATATATCCCAGATACTACATTTGCAAAGAAGTAAATGAACACTGTATTGATTTCAAATACTGTTAATCTAAGTTTTGGGTTAACAGTATATTAATGTAATAACTACTTAAACTCGGATGCGTTCTATGTCACATCCATTCAAGAATTAAAGGGATAGTTCACCCAAAAATTAAAATTCTTCCATCATTTACTCACCCTCATGCCATCCCAGATGTGTATGACTGTCTTTCTTCAGCAGAACACAAATGAAAATTTTTAAAAGAATATCTCAGCTCTGTTGGTCCATACAATGCAAGTGAATGGTGATCAGACCTTTGTAGCTCCAAAAATCACATAAACAAAACTTATAAGTAATCTATAAGACTCCAGTGTTTAAATCCCTGTCTTCAGAAGTGATATGATAGGTGTGGGTGAGAAAGTATATTGGCTCAATTCAAGTTGGGAAAACTGTAAAGAGAAACTGGGCAAATGATGTCTCAGTAAAACATTGCAACTTTTAACAGTTAGAAAGACTGTGGTGGAACTGAGACATACACACACTCTGCAAGACAAACACACAAACATATCAGACACACACACACACTCATCAGACAAGCGCACACACATCAGACACGCAAAGACACTTATTTATTTATTTATTTATTTTTAGTATGGACGTGGAAGAGCTGGAGAAATGTGGAAAACAAAAAAGTGAGTGTTTGGTTTGCTGGCCATAAATGGTGAAAGAAGGCGACCAGTTTTACGGCTTGTTACACGGCGCACAAGAGATCACCTTATTCCCATTGTAGCAAGACATGTTCGCCACGGATCAACCATCATAAGTGATGAATGGAGACCCTACAGAAGAGCTCTGTCAAGACTTCAAAACATTCACTGTTAACCATAGCAGATGGTTTGTTGACCCAAATCATGGAGGCCACACGCAGAATACAGAAAGGGCATGGTCAACGTATAAAAGTCAGATTTGGCATTTAAGAGGCAACAGAACAGAGAAACTGCTGAAGGAACACTTGTCTTGCATTGAGTGGACATACTGGCTTGGGTGTAAACATAGAGATGGAGTTTTAGGATGTTTGTTAAAAGACATCAGAAGGCAGTATAAAGTTTAATGTAGCATAATTTAAAACAAGAATAAGTCCCACTTTATATTAGGTGTCCTTAGCTACTATGTACTTAAGCATATGATAGAATGTACTTATTATGTACAAATAAGTTGTTGCATTGTAATTACATTTAAAGTACTCTTATTTAATTACATTTGTAATTACACTGTTAACCTTATCCCTAACCCAACCCTTATCCTAAAACCTAACTCAAACCCCTAAACCTATACACCTTAACCTACCTTAACCTTAACTTCAGTAGCAGCATATGTGAATCTTGTGTGAATTTTGCTGAACAAAATGTAGTTACACAGTAAATACATAATATTGTATGTATTTAATGTAAGTACACAGTAATAAAAGACACCTAATATAAAGTGTGACCCAAGAAGACATTACTTGTTGTTCCTGTGCATGCATTTGGTGTATGTGTGTCTGATGTGTGTGTGTCTTGGGGAGTGTTAGTGTGTGTGTGTGTGTCTGATATGTTTGTGTTTTTGTCTTGCAGAGTTTGTGTATGTCTCAGTTCCACCACAGTCTTTCTAACTGTTAAATGTTGCAATGTTTTACTGAGACATAATTTGCCCAGTTTCTCTTTACAGTTTTCCCAACTTGGTTGAATATTTTATTTCATTATTTTGTTGTTTAACATTTTGTTGAACAGTCTTTGCTCAATTTCTGCTGAAATATTTATAACTGTATTGGCATGTTCAGTACTACACAGTTGTTCTATGTGGAGTTTTTTAGACCTTGTGTCCTTAGTGGAATTGTTTCAGTACTGCTATAAATGGAAACTGTTTTCTTTTGGTTTACTTTGTATCCTGTTTGTTTGTTTGTTTTTTGTTGTTGTTTGTTTGTTTACTAGAGACAACCTGTTACTGGTAATTGTTTTTCCATGGTTTTGGTTACTAACCCTTATGGAGGGACAAATAACAACAACACATTATTCACTGATAACGGTTCCCATGATTTTTATTTTATAATAATGGTCCAGATCAGAGATGCCCACTCCAGGTTCTGAAGGGCCAGTGTCCTGCAGAGTTTAACTCCAGCCCTGTTACTTTCAGGTAATCCTGGAGACATTGATTAGCTTCTTCAGGGGTGTTTATTTAGGTTTGAGGCTAAACTCTGGCAACTGGTCCTCCAATACCAGGATTAGGCATCACTGGTCCTGATACTAAGTAATTCCCCGAGAAGAAAGTGGTAACATTTGAGTCGTTACTGATGATTAAAGTAAATTTTCTGCTACATAAAAAACACCATTGGTCATGATTAGAGGAGAAACCCTGAAGAAGCCGGACGACGGGTGGAGTGGGGGGTGGAACCATGAGAGGCTCGAGGGGCGAAGCCATGGAAGGCGGAGCCGTGAGTGGCTCAAGGGGTGGAGCCATGTAACTTGGTGCCCGGAGAGTAGCCGAAGACTCGAAGGGCCAGGGTGGTGCCGATGGCAGGGAGGACCAAGGTGGTGCCGTAGGGAAGGAGGTCCCTGGTGGAGCTGACATATCGGAGGGACGAGGTGCAGCCAGAGGATCAGAGAGCCAAAGCGGAGCCAGGTGACCGACAGACCGAGGAGGAGCCGGTCTGTCGGCAAAGCCGACAGGCTGAAGGACCACAGTGAAGCCGAGGGAACGCAGAGCTGAGGCAATTTCGAGGGATCGACAGGCCAAGGGGAAGTCCAGGGCTCGGAGGGTCCAGGTGGGGTCGGAGGGCTGAAAGTTCTCCTTGCCTGCTCAGGAGAACTAAGGGTGGGTATAAGGATGGGAACCATCTCCAGGTCCAACTGCTCAGGTGTGGCTGTGACGTGGCATGGAGCAGGCTGAGGCATTGCTGTGATGTGGCATGGAGTAAAGATGGCGCTAGCTCAGCGACCATGACTAGGAACTCTGGTTTGGTGGCCATGACGTGAAACTCTGGCTCGGCGGCGGCCATGTCGTGGAACTCTGGCTCGGCGGCGGCCATGTCGTGGAACTCTGGCTCGGCGGCGGCCATGTCGTGGAACTCTGGCTCGGCGGCGGCCATGTCGTGGAACTCTGGCTCGGTGGCGGCCATGTCGTGGAACTCTGGCTTGGCGGCGGCCATGTCGTGGAACTCTGGCTCGGTGGTGGCCATGTCGTGGAACTCTGGCTGGGCATCTGCCTCCCCCACAGTGAACGTGGAACCAATGATCTGTAGGGCGAGGTCGATATATTGAGCCAGGCTGAGGGAACTGCGACCACCAGGCATCAAGGAGGAGATCAACTCACTTAACCCCACCCTAAAAATGTCCTTGAGGGCGACCACATTAAAATCCACCTGGCTGGCCAGAGTGCAAAAGTCCTCTACGTACTCCTCCAGGGGACAATTCCCCTGACGGAGCCGTATGAGTCGAACTGCTGGGTTCATAGTCGGTCAAGTATTCTGTAACGTTGCTGTTTGCTGGCAGTGGAAATGATGAAGACGATGACGATGACGAAGTGTAGAGAACCCAAGTGCAGTTTATTTACAAACGTGATAACCAATAACCCTAACTACAAATGTGAAACATAAAACATGATAACCAATAACCCTAACTAATGACTTGACTATAAACATGACTTGACTATAAGCGAGACTTGACTATAAGCAAGACTTGACTATAAGAGAGACTTGACTTGAACCAGCCTTACATCAACATTCACATTCAATACTTGACAATGGCAAACATGAGGGCATAAACACAAGACATGGGAGAACAAGAACCAATGAACAGACAGAACTGATAACAAGCTAACAAGACAATTAACCGAAAAACCAATGAAAACATGACACATGAACATGGAGGGAAAACATGAAATCACATGACAAGGGAAACAGGAACTAAACATTTCAAAATAAAAGACATGAATCAACAAAATACACATGACAGTTGTCTGTCGCACCCCTTGTCTTTGCTTTATTACCACAATGAATTATTTATGAAGCCACATAGTGATGTTTCATGTTTAATTATTGAGTTCTCTATTTTATTTGCCAAAACAGCATCTGTTGTCTGGGTGCATCAGTATTGTGGTTTAAAAATCATGGTAGTCAGTGTGTAATGAACAGTAGCTGCAATGATTTGGTAATTAAGATAATCATTTCCCACAATTAACTGACTTCTCATGTTTGTTCATTTTTTTGTCTGTTTTTTTTTATTATTTTTTTTTTATGCTGTCTGCTCTGAACGGAATAAGCTTCAAGGCTGCTAATAAGTCTTCAAATTCAACTGGGTTGTCCTGATTTTCAGGCCATCGGCTGTATTGTTCTGTAGTGCTGACGACAAGCATTGCCTGTAGATAATAAAGCCATGAATATTCATGTTTTGGAGCTAATGAGGTAAAGTGGGATTTGGGTATCTGTATGCACATGCTACAGAACAGATCTGCCTACCACACTTCATGAAAAGACATGAAAAGACATACAGACAGACTGTCCTAAAAACACAGGACTTCACTGTACTGTCAAAAGGGAAGGGTTCCAAACCCCCAAACACGAACTCAAGTTCTTTTAAAGTGTGTTTGAGCATCAGTTTTTGAATTTGAGTTCAGAAATAATATCATATCAGAAAATACAAAAAGAGAATAAATCTGACATGACAAGAAAATAAGCCACACAAATTAATATATGGATTTGGACCACTTCACTGTTTGCTGAGCCTCAGTGTGGGTCCCACTAGGCTTGTGTTTTGAATCAGGAGAAATTGGATTATCTTTCCTTTTGAAATTCTAAACACTCATCCTTGATTTACAAATACAGTGTTGACAGTCTGCCCTGAAAATATGCACATTAGATACTTCGCATTTTAATTGATGTACTTTGAAACCCTGTACTCTGCCAACATGCTGTCTGCACCAGAGCACTCTGCACCCACTAACCATGCACAGGGTTGGGTTGAGGGACTGTCCTCTGATCCATAGTTACAGAATTATCAGGAAGCCATGATCAACTGGGCTTTAAATTACAATTCACCAAAGATGCTAATGTTGACAGTGTCTCTAGTTAGTACGATGGATTCTTTTGAATGGCCATCAGTGGGGAAACCAAGTGTATCTGTGTGCATCCTGCAAGACGACAAGGGACACCCACTACATGACGCAACCATTATACATAACATACACTTTGGGATCAAAAGAGATTATGTTGGCTGAAAAACAGGCACTTTTTTTAGTGCTTGATTAGCAATCCTATACAATTACTCTATGATTCATGTTGTCTTAACTCTGTAAATATAGCAAATAATGACTTAAGTCACATAGGTTATTATTAAACCAAAGCAATAAAGGGTGAAATTAAACATTTATTTTTCTGTTTTGTTCATTTAGTACACAAACTTACCAGTTAACCTACTTGCTAAGCATGCCACAAGCCGATTATCCTGCTAGCATAGCACACTGCTAGCTGTTTAGCCTGCCAGCTAGTTCATTAGTCACTAGTATCTTGTTCTCCTCTACACTTTACTCGATTTTCTATTCACTGTTGTCACCTAGAGATACGGCAGTTTGATTGTATTCGCTAGAAATCTTAAGTAACGCTATATTTTATAATTGTACAAACTTTTTATTGTTTAAATTTTTGTGGTTAGGTATAAGGGTAAGGTTAGGGTTAGGTTTAGGGGTAGGGTTGCTGCGGGACTCTAAGTATGCACCTGTATGAATGTAGCATGCCACTCTTGGAAGCATTTCGCAAGTTATTTTAGTGGGTGTGCCTTGTAGTGGGTGTTCCTTTCAGGAGCAATACCCTTCTTGAGGAAACATACAGGTATGCTAAATTCAGAATCGCATACTATCATAACACTCTTACTATTTCTGCCGAATATGGCTGTGGTGGAGTAATATATTAGTATGGTATTACTGTATACCATTCCGAACTCAGCCATGCTTTTTGTCATCATAATGGTGTAGTTCCAGCATCTACTAGTAGGATTCCAGGTGTTGACTCTAACCAGGCAATTCTTACACACTAACTTAAGTATATCCTTTCTGCTACACTTCTAAATATTCAGAAATTGTAATTTCTTTTTGACAGAAAATTAAAAATCTGCCTGCTATTTTTTGGGCTACACCCCATGAGACTGGATTGAGCTTGTAGCTGGTCCATGAACTGATGCCATATTCACTGCACACTACCTAAAGGTCAGAAATGTCATTCTCTTCCCAGTCTGTCTGAGTGTAAGACCATGTGCAAAGACACCTTGCATTAACAGCTAAGTAACAGCAGACCCGAGTGTAGAGACTGGTCGTAGTCAGAAGGTTATTCAGAGCCAGATCACTGTGCTCACATTTGGTTTAAAAGTTTGAGTTAGGTTCCTAGAACCCAACTTCACTTTAAATTAATTAATTACAAATAGCAATGCTTGATATTACATTACAAACCTAAAAAAAACTTCCTATAACCAGGAGGCAACTTGATGATCGATTTTGTTTTTCAAGGCAGTGATCAACATTGGTTATTGGTGAAGTGGATGCAGAAGCACTTGAGCAGCAACTTTTAAATTAAGAGGTTTTACTACCCTGTCAGGGATTTGAACCAGCAACCCAAAGGGTAATTGGCAGAAATCTGTTCCTGACAAAAACATCACATCATGACCAGCATTAGAGTCACATATAGAAGTAACCAACTGGGACTTTCCAAGAGTATGCTGGAAAGACACATTTAAACCCCACTGTGCCAGCTTGCACTCTCTGCTTTGTCTAAAAACAGCACAATCAATTGAAAGCACTCGCCTGCATACACAGAGGCAATTTTACCTTCTGATGGTCAAATTGCATGGTCTGCATGGAGGTGTTTTTGTTGAGCAATGACCGGCCAAATGTGGAGTTACTTAAAGCTCCTGGATGCGAGAAATGATTGCTTGATCATGAGTAAATCTGTCTGGAGGATTCCTCAGAGACCATTTCTTGTACACTAATGTGCGGATGTCCAGCTAGCACATGTAAAGCTGACAGAAGGAGATTGCAACCTTAATAACAGCAGAGGGGTGCAATAAGTGGAGAAGAGGCTCATTTATCTGTCATACATATCTTTCAGGTTGAAGAGATTATGGAGGGAATATCCACACACACTCTTACTTTACAATCTTGTCCCCTCATTGCCTAGTGATAGTCAAATGTTCCTCCATAAATGAAAACCTTCTTCAACAGTAAAACTGAGAGACAGTTGAAATTCAAAATCCCAACCCCAGTTATAAATCAGTTTACCTAGTCCTTCTTACCTAAAATCCTCGGCATATAAATTTTTTAGGTCTTCATGCATATATCGTTTAAAAAACATGAACATGAAATCATATGGGGCTTGATGGACATAGGTTTCTTAAGTTGGCAACTCCTTAATAAATTCTTCATATGTGTCCACTTAAAGGAATATTCCGTTTCCAATACAAGTTAAGCTCAATCGACAGCATTTGTGGCATAATGGTGATTACCACGAAAATGTATTTTGACTCGTTCCTCCTTTTCTTTTAAAAATTAAAAAATTGAGGTTACAGTGGGGGGTGGGTGGGGGTGAAGCTTATAATTTTAGAAAAGTGCTTACATTAATTCTTCTGTTAAAACTTGTGGATTATTTGAGCTATAAATAGCTGTTTTTACAGTCGTTTCAGGGTTTATGGAATTATGTCGTCATTGCAACGAAGTTGTTGTGACGAAACTGGGAAGGATGAGACGAGAGTGTGTGGATCCAATTGCAGAAACTATTTGTTAAGGAGCTAAGATGAAACTAAATCACTGGAGCAAACGGGAAAACAAACATAACAGCAGATTGCTGGCTAAAATAACACAAATTCACTAACAGGCTAACAAACAAGCAAACTAACAAACTAACAAGAACCGACAAAGACTAAGGGAAACAAGAGGGCTATATATACACATACTGATGAGGGAACAGGGAACAGCTGTGGAAGATGGAGTGTAATCAAAAAGGTGCATCATGGGAATTGTAGTCAAAGTCAAAACATAATGGGAAGGTGATGGGACAAATGCAAGGGAGTTCGTGACAGTACCCCCCCTTTAATGGGCGGCTCCTGATGCCCAAAGATGGATGGGAAAGGAGGCAGGGCCAAGCAGACCAGGAAGGATCCGTAGGATGATTCTGAGGCCAAGGATTAGTTGACAGATGATCAGGAGGCCTGGGAGGCGGCCACAGGGCAGGGACTGGGTCATGAGGCCTGGGAGGCAACCACAGGGCCGGGGCTGGGTCAGGAGGCCAGTGAGGTGGCCTCAGGGCCAGGACTGGTTCAGGAGGAGCATCCGGAGGCGGTGTCACAGGAGGAAACTATTTATTAAGAAACTAAGATGAAACTAAATCACTGGAGCAAATGGGAAAACAAACATAACAGCAGATTGCTGGCTAAAATAACATAAATACACTAACAGGCTAACAAACTAACAAGAACCGACAAAGACTAAGGGAAACATTAGGGCTATATATACACACATTGAATGATGAGGGAACAGGGAACAGCAGTGGAAGATGGAGGGCAGGTGAGTGTAATCAAAAAGGTGCCTCATGGGAAGTGTAGTTAAAGTCAAAACATAATGGGAAGGTGATGGGACAAACACAAGGGAGTTCTTGACAGTTGTACAATTTGGTATAACTTGGTATAACACAGAAAAGGTAAGGAAGCAATTTTATCACATTAAATTCATGTTAACACACATATTGTTTATGTCTGGCTAATCTTTTAAAACAGTGAGTATCTTAACATTTATTATGGATTGGCCCTATTACCTTCCATTGTAAGTGCCTCACTACAAACCAGATGTTTGCTTTTTTTTAAAACAAAAGGAGAGACGAGACGAAATAAAGTTTTTTTTTTATTTTTTTTATTTTTTTATTTATTTTTGTTTTGTGGTAATCAACATTATAGCACAAATGCTGTCAAATGAGCTTAACTTGTATTGAACGAGGAATATTCCTTTAAGTTACATTTTCATAGGTTACTAATGTTTAATAAGTGTTATTAAGCATTTATAAAAGGATGTAAAATAGCTCACTGTTTGGCAGACATGAAAGTCACCCTTTTTATGCATGTTGTTATAACAATAATGATTTATAATGCACATTTGCAAATTACTTATTAGTCATTAATGAACACCTGTATAAATCCTTAACAAAGGGAAGATTAATGTAAAATGTTAGCAAACTTTTTTGTCTTTGTCATTTTGTTTGCACCTTACAAAACATTTTAAACTCTTAAAAGGACTACTACATTCATTGCAATATTCATTTTACTGATTACAAAATGCACTACATGACCTCAGTTCATGAATATGCGTAATCTTTTGTGTGGCACTAACTCGTCTAGTGTTCTGTTTTTGTGTAATGACCACTGTACTTATGATGATGTTCTTGCTGCTACTGTTGCTGCGCTGCTGCTGATACAGAGACAACTATTCCATACAACTATTTGGAATGGCAATAAACATTGAATCTTTAATGAAATATTCATGACTATGAAAAATCAATCACACTTGATGAATCTAAATTGAGGACCATTGACTCAGACCTCCCGCTGTAGGATTTGGATGTTGAATGATGTAGGTCTGCCCTTGGTTTTGTTAAATGGCTGGTTGCTGCGACAGTGCAATGCAATCATATGGTTTATTGTTCACTGGTGGGTCTGAGAGAGGAATGGGGCAGGAGGATAAATTCACATCACTCAGCTTTCTGCTTCACTGAACTCCCATCTGTTATCACCACAGGGTGAGAAGATGGCGAAACAAACATTTTTGAGATGGTGTCACAGAGAAGACAGAGACAGAGGCTGAAGAGGGAGCAATGATAATTCACAACCAGACCTATTTCACTCAGTTTGCACGCCATTATAACTCTCTTTGTCATAATAATTGCTAAAGTAAAGTATGAGTGGTGTCTATGCATTGATTTATTTTTTTAAGATCCTCAGTGTTATTGCAAAAAGTTCATTTAAAGGGATAGTTAACCCAAAAATGAAAATTCCCTCATTCAATCACCCTCATGCAATCCCAGATGTGTGTGACTTGCTTAATTCTGCAGAGCACAAATGAAGATTTTAAGAATATTTCAGCTCTGTAGGTCCATTCAATGCAAGTGAATGAGTGCCAAAAATGTGAAGCTCCAAAAATCACATAAAGGCAGCATAAAAGTAATCCATACGAAGTCTTAGATCTCACGACGAACGCTCTTACTGTGTGCACACTCCAGTGAGACTAATCCCACACGCTACGACAGTTTTCAAAACAGCTTGAAATGTAGACGTCTTGTCATCAGGTGTGAGCACTGTCCTGATGAGTGAGAGACAGCTATGAGCCAAAAATCAATGAAATATATAGAGAGAGAGCAAGAGAAGGGCAAGGTATTGGGAAGAAGAAGACAAAAAATTGTTGATAACACTTTACAATAAGGTTCCATTTGTTAACATTAGTAAATGCATTTGGTATCATCAACAAACAATGAACAATATATTGGTTACATCATTTATTAATCTTTGTTAATGTTAGTTAATAAAAATACAATTGTTCATTGTTAGTTTATGTTAGTTCATAGTCCATTAACTAATGTTAATGGACAACATTTGAATTTAAAACTGAATTAGTAAATGTTGAAATTAACATTAACTAAAATTAATAAATGCTTAATAAGTATGGTTCTGTCATGGTTTAAATAATAGGAACAAACAAGGGGCAGGTGTCGCTCGCAGCTGAAGGTTGTAATGATCAGCGTTCCCATGGAAACAATCAGGGTTCCCATGAAATCATTCAGCATGCCAGCGACACCTGAAACACATTAGGGCAAAACGTAAACACGCTTTGACAAAACAGAAGGGACGATGATGCCACGGTCCTCCATAGGCGAACACACAACCTGTCAAGGTGCCATGACCGTGACATAACCGGAGGGCACGGCGGCAAATCACGCACACCCACCGCCAGTTGTGCCCACACAAAACATGAAACACAAGACAGACAGGGGACGATGATGTCATGGTCCTCATCAGACAAAACCCAACCTGACCATTTGACAGGACCATGACATCACCGGAGAGCACAATGGGGAACACAGAAAACACAGGCAGGCCGATACTGCCATGGTCCCATCAGGTAGAACCTCAACCTGACAAGGTGACCGGACCGTGACATGTTCATTGTTAGTTAATGTTAACTAATGTTGTTAAATAATGTTAACAAATGGAACCTTATTGTAAAGTGTTACCAAAATAATTAGAAAATAAAATACAATTTCACCCCAAATCTCCCTACCCACTGACTTTTTTATTTTCAGCTTTTTTTATAAATTTTTTCCTTTGCAAATTAGCGCAAATAAGCATAAAATTGGGTGCAAGCCATTCTTTCATGTTTGTTGAAAAAGGAGAGCAAGGTATTGGGTTGCAGGAGAAAAAAATGATTAGAAAATAAAATAAAACATGCCCCACATCTTCCTACTCGCTGTTTTTATTATTTACAGCTTTTTAAATAATTTTTATCCTTTGCAAATGGTGCCAATAAGCACAAAAACGGCGCGAGCGTTCTTTCATGTTTGTTGACGTTATCAAGAATAAACTACATGAGTTTGTGAATGAATTTCATATTATAATTTTAAGATGCATTTTGGGCGATCTGTTTGAAACAGGGCGACACTAAAGGCAGCTGTAACGGACGTTTTTTTGCCAGTTACATGCGGATTTAAAGATGAATATGTGTACGATCGGAAAATGTTAAAAAGCAAATGCATGGACATGCCCAATGGGACACAGATATGAGCGGCATGCACATTAGAAGCTCAGTTACAGGTACTGCACTAAATTAACAGAATTCGGATCTAAACGTCATGTTTGTGAATGGTTTTTAGCGCTCTCTCGTCTTTTTATTTTTTGTGCTTTATTATCATTCAGTAATACACAGACAAAATGATTGCTGTATGTCCTCATTAAATCAGAGACTCTCTCCTCGAAATCCAACACAAGTGGTCAAAAGTGACAACCAGGTGTAACGTTGATGTGTCTCACTTGTACACTTGTGATCGGATCACCCAAAACGCTACTTAATACCAGTGTACATGGTTGCATGGTCATGTGGTTGAGACACTACAGTCCTGTATTGTGCACACCAGCATGATGAAAAACAAGACTGTGAGTCACAGAGTGCCGACGGCAAGTCGTGTAGTGTAGGCTTAGCTTGCTAGAAATTCTTCTCCCTGCCCAGTAGGGGGCAATATGCATGAAGAATATGAATCAACAAAAACACAAGAAGAAGAAAGTGGAGACTGACTGAGCAGGAAGGAGAATTTATAGTAAAAAAGGACTTAAATATTGATCTGTTTCTCACCCACACCTATCATATGACTTCTGAAGACATGGATTTTACCACAAGAGTCTTATGGATTACTTTTATGCTGACTTATGTGATTTTTGGATGAACTGTTCCTTTAATCAGGAAAGTAATCACACTATTCGCTTTAACGTTTTATTTTATTTTTTGCTCAACAAATTCAAAATAATGTCTCGTTCATTGTCTCATGCAAGTCATACACTCAGGACCACACGTTTCTCCCTTACAATGACTTATTAGGGGGCGTACAGTACGCCCTTTGGCTGTCACAGAAACACAAAGAGACATACATATGAGCATAATTCATGTTTTAAATTCTAAATAAATATTACTAATTTAGAATTGTGTAACACAAGTAATGTACTATAAAGTAATTAATTAAACTGAAATTAACTTAATTTACTAGATTGTAAAATGTAATGCATTACACTACTTTTTGGACTAAAAAGTATTTAGATTACAGTAACTAATTGCTTTATTAATATTAATTATTAAAATGTATTGGGGGTTTTTTCTCTTTTATCTTAACTCTGTGATCCTGTCTCTATTTTCTTTTCTGAAGCTTAAAGAAACTATATTTTATTGCAACTACTGCTACATGCTGTATTGTTGTGTATTTGAAAATAAAACTTTCACTTGACTGAAGAATGTGGAAATATGCATTTATAAAAAAATCGAAAAGTCATATTTTAATGTGCACATAAACAGCAGGTGCAAGTGTATTGAGAGGGAGGGAGCAGTGGCGTGCACAGACCTCAGCAGGGACAGGGGCAAAGGATAAAAATGGGCACTGATTTTTAATTTTTTTAAAGAGTAGCACTTATATATACTTAACATTTTTCTTGTATTATAAACATAAATTTTTCCATTATTTCCTTTTTGACAAATAATAGCCTAATCTGTTATATTCCTAACAAAAAGCACCATATTGTACACTTTTTATTTTTCTCCAGACATGGTCTGTGATAATCCCATGTTTTTGACATGTGTCATAGTAAAACCATGGTATTTTTTTTAAAGTATCTTGGAGTACTACGACAGTATCATGAAATATGAATATACTGTAATAATTCAGTATAGTATTACCCTGGTAATGGCACAGTGTTTTTTTTTTTTTTTTTTTTTATAGGGCTCTAATCTTTTTCTTGTCTCATCACTCTTTTCACTTCTTTCATCTCTGCACCCTCACTTTATCATATTATCTCTGTTGCTTCCATTCTGACCTCATCACCATGGTTTTGAATGGGTAGCCCACATGTCCAAAAATGGTAATACCATGATATTTTTCTGAAAATGATTAGTCTACTAGTTTAAACAAAAACCAAACTGGCTTTGCCTGAATCAGACAGCTCCTTCAGTTAATGGCAGTATTCTATAAAAGACGTTTTCAATTTCGATCACTGAAAATGATGCAACTGCTCCCATTATAATTAATAACGCTATCTACACTGCAGGTGTGCCATGTGATGTCGGAAATGCGGTAGCAATCATGTATTAATCTGTTAATGAATTTACAACACAATACATAGAGTGGACAATTTATCTGACCTGTGTTGGTTTGCATTTATAGCTCTGCGTTGGTGTGTCAGTGTCGCGTGTGCCAAAATGCTAATTATATGTTTCAAAAATTAACAAAAGCAATGTAATTTCTGGATTCTAAAGTATTTATTAAATTATAGTAGCATTAAGAATGAGTTCAAATTATGTAAACATGTTTAGTTACATATTATTTATTTATTTATTCATGTCGCCTGCATTGCAGGCAGAAAATGAATGAGGAAATAACTGTATGCTTGCTCTTGAGTGCTTAAATAATAATGCATAAACATGTTTTGGCATACGTTTGCCATGCTGAAAAATAAATCATCAAAATAATTAACAACCATTTGCCTCAATAGCACAAAACTGGTATCGTTTTGAAGCCTTTACAATGCGTACAGGCAATATAACCAACTCTTACCAGGTGCTTTTTAATTTGCTGACAAATTAGAAGTGTTCTGTTTCCATAACTTATGAAATATGATTATTTACTGCGCACAAACTGTCAAACATACGGTCAAATCAATGTGCCGATTGGAAAGTTTGCAAGTAGAAAACAACACATTATTTCACTCACATATTAAATTAATATCAAGTAAAGGCCTGGAGAAAAATAGCTTTTAGAGTTTATATGCTGTAAACAGATATCTTCTGTCACGTTTCGCTTGTAACATGAAACAGAAACATAATTAAAAAACAGCTGATGTTCTGTGACATGACTTCAATGTTCCGGGGCGAATTCAAAGCGACATTTTTGCTCCCTCAAAGAGCACTGCTGCAGGAGGGGATGCCACTCGAAAGCTCGTTCCAAACGAAAGTGAGAAAATGAATGGGCCCTTCCACAAGACGAAGGGCACATTCATACAGTAATTCCGTGTTCCGCTCGGAGTACCCACTTCAAGGGCTCTGCACTTTGGAGTGAGTAGGGCATAGGGAGGATCACTTGCGATTGTCATCTGCCCCCGATCTGCTGTAGCGCGCTGTTAAAGGCACATCCGCTTAATTTTCTTACTATTTTAATAGTTTAATATTTTAATTTTTATTTTTTACATTTTTACTTTTTTTCTGGAAGACCAGAAGGGTACCTTTAGATCTGTGACTCAAAGGGGCAGGGGCTTGCGCCCCTTCTACCCCCGTTCTGTGCACGTCACAGGGAGGGAGAGAGAGAGAAGACACATTTCACAGAGTAGACAGGATGTAAATTTGATTTAAAATGAATAAAAGTGTGTTCTTTTGATTTACAGAACTCTTTAATACACTTTTAATCTGTGACTCCAATACTGCTTAGTGGATAACTTTTCTAATGACACTCCCATTTTCATTTCCTGTGCTCACAGCCACACACATACACAGTAGCCAACCAGCAATTTCATATAGTAAATCCAATGCTAAGGGTGGCACACACGCCTTTACTTGATACTGCCCACATAAAACACAGACGGTGCAGATTAAAGCCATAATTCATCTTGGACAATTGTGGAACCGTTTTGAGGTGAGGTGAGGGTGGGGGTGTTACCAAAAAAAAAAACAAAAAAAAAAACAGGTTTTTGTATCAGGTAAATCTTATACAAAGTAGGTTGAGATACATCAAACAAGAAAATCCATTGTGAATATCAGTGCAAATTATGTACAGCCACCCAAGGAGACATTACATTTTGGCACTTTGAACTATAATTTGATTCACCCAGCATATTTATAAGACATTTATTATGAGTTACGTGTTTTTCAAAGATAATTTAAAAGAATGGCACTGGGTAATGCTACATGAAGTGCTCAGTTAGATTAACAGAGATAAGTAGGTGTAATCATTTGTGTTTTTCACTTCCTGGTTTATAAGCATACATTACGATAATTGGAAATTGTGATAGATCACTAGCTCTTTACTGAAGGAGGAAGCAGAGGACAGTCCACGTAATTCTTTATTATGTACACTTTTCAGTCTACAACAATGCTTTTCAGCCACCCACTGAACACGCACACACACAGCTTTGTGCGTCTCTCTCTCTCTCCTCTGGTGGTTTGGACTGCCCTTTTATCCCCCTCCAGCTTTCACTGCAACACAAAACAGCTGTTAGAGGTGATTTCCCACAGGTGTCAATCCTTACCGTTCTTCCTCTCCTGGCCTCACTCTCCACAGATGCCACTCGGTCTCGCCCATATCACCACAGAAATTAATCGCCAACATATGAAGGATGCATTAATCAAAGTGCTTGAGAATGCAGAAATTGTTATTCAACAAGTAGGACAGTGTCAAAGGGACACTTCTAAATCCTTTGTTTAAGGTTATCAAATAAATAGATTCACACACACACACACACACACGTCAAAGGATCAAATCCTAAATACAAACTAATTCATATGCAAAACAGTACTTTGAATTTATCATCTTATTTCCCATGTTTCATTCTTTTGTTTGAAAGGGCAGCCCCGCTGAGGATCGGTTTGTTATTTTTTACAATAGCTCAGTTATTTATAGAAGACTAAGATAAAAAGGCTCAGGGCAAAAGTATTTTCTTCTATCTCTATGTTCCACTAATACCGCTTCGTTTCATTGCACTAACTGCTATCTGACTAGAGATGGTGATGTGATCTGCCTTCCTGTGTGGCCCTATAAAGACCAGAGGCCTAGGTGTTTTATCACCTCCTGTCTCGTCTCATTTCCCTGAAGCTCCACTCCCACTGCCTGTGACAGATACAGGGAGAAAAGAGGAAGACAAGCGATCAAGTCAGGACTGCGGCTAATGATCTTCCACGGAGTCTAAATGGCATCATTAGCAATGCAATGTGATGCAGTTTTCTGACACCCTGCTGCTCGAGCCCTCTGCGGAGAACAAATCGATTTTAACCTGCCAGACTGAGGCTTTTTGTACTGCGCTGAGAGTTAGAGCCATAACAACTGAAGAAATAGGTTGGAGTCAAGCTGTAATGTGTGCTGGTGGATTCAACCAACCTGTAGTGGTGAAGTCAGCTATTCAGCTATCATTCCAGCTGCTGCAGTGATATAACGGCAATTTAGCAAAACAGTTAGAAGCATTCTTGATACATATTCATAATTCCTCAGGTTCCCCCCCACCCACCCCCAACCCCCAACTACAGATTAAGCATTAACCACTGTGAACTAATACATTTTGCTGAGATAAAATTTATATCTCAACATATAATTTAATGATGATCAAATTCTGATGCACTTCGTGTCAGTGTATTGACACCAAAGATTTCTCGCTGAAAGTAATGAGCTTATCGGCAATAAAGATGCTGGTGTCTATATACAGAAGTGGTGCGCAGGGCTCTTGCACAAGCAGCAGTATTTGACTCTCCTTGGCTTTTAAAAATATCTGACATCACTATTCAGCATGTTTTATTGGAAAGATGAACATTAGGTGTATTATAATGTAGTATTTGATTGATTTTCTTTTTTTCTTTCCATTTTTTCAGGAAACATTAGGTGATTTTTCAAGAAGTAAAATATAAACTTCTTTCTTGTACACCAAACACTTTCTAATGACAATTAAAGTAGTGTAAGAGATTTTTTTCATGGAAAAGTATGCAAACAATATTCCTGCTCTCTTAAAGATACAGTATTAAAGGAACAAGTGTCCTGAGATATCTCACCGGTCTCTGTGACTGCTGTAGACTTTGTAAACAGCAAACAAAAATGTGTCCATGGACCACAGACATTGACGCTTTTCACCTGTCAATCATTTTGCTCGTTCTCATAGTGTTGTATTTGAAGCGGATCATTGAGGCTATGATTCATAATGTTTGTCAGTTGAGGGCACTATTGCCGGAACAAACAATGCTGCTCTTTTGCTCAGTTTTGGTCTGAAAATTATCTTTGGAGGGCGGGGTTTTGGAATGTGGGGGCGTGGCTAATTCAACAGCTCAATCACTTAAAAGCTTCAGAAAGCTAAAATCGCTTCCAGCACCTTTAAGAAGAATATTGCCATTTAATGAATGTTAGCAATGTTATTATGATATTATAATTCAAATGTAAACAAAATACAACATTTACCTAAAGTGACTTTGAGGAAAATGCATTGAAAATGCCCTCTCAGATCAAGAGCAATACATTAATAAAATATCCATTATGTGTCACCTATTTATAATCTATCATCCGTTTTAATGAATATCTGTTTTATATGTTTTCAAATGACAAGCAGACGCAGAAGAATGAGACAGACACCTATTAGCAGACTGTTTTAATGGACTTCCCGTTTATGAGATGTCTGATACAAATGAAGAGAAGCTGTTAAATGAGGTTGCTCTAGATAAACCTTTGGAGGGATCAGAAAGATAGGGTGACTCATTAGAGGACATTTGGTCTGATTTACTGCTGTCTTGCCATCGGCTAACATGACCTCACATCGTGCATATCTGGTTATTTACATCTGTGTTATATGTGTGCTCGTGTGAATTTATATGTGTGGCAGGGTATGCTGTCACCTCCCTGTTTTTAGTGATTGGGTAATGATGTCATTCATTGACTGTCTATTAGCATTGCAGCTGGCTTATTAAAGGCGTTTGTCATCATCTGGGCAGGGACTGCTTTCAAGACACCTTTTTCCCGGTATGTAAATTAATAAGCGCTTTTAGCTATCATAGTTATGTTTCTGTTCTAGTAACTTTTTATTTTGTTTTTAGATGGGCTGAATAACATGTGGAAGCATTTCATCTGTGGCTAGAGTGTGGGGTTTACCTTAGTTTCCCCTCCCCTTTCCCCTCCTGCATTGCTGTTCTGCTCCTATTGTTTCTTTTTTATAAAATTTTGTTTGGTTCTGTTTTGTTCTTTTCTTGTCTTATTTTGTCGGATATTGTGCTGTGTTTGGTGTGCGCAACCCCGGTACACTTTCCTCCTTTGGAATTGTGTCCACATCTCGGACGATCACTCCAAACAAACGACTGCTCTTTGTTCTGTACTCTGATTTGTTTGTAGAATCTGGTATATTTGGATACTTCTCTACAAGTGAGTGAACTTGGTCTGGATTGTGTAAGGCCGAAACATTGTTTGCACTGATTCATACCGGGAAACTGCTGACTGCACTTACTCAAGTTTTGTTATGTATTTTGTTTTATTGGATTTCTTAGCTGCATTTGCATTTTGGATAACCCAATTTGATGTTTGTTTTTGCTTGGTTAAGTGGTTAAATTTGCCAGTGTGGTGTCCAATTGTCGTTGATCATTTTTATTTGAATTTAATCTTTGTTTTTCACCTTATCTTTTACAGGAGCTGGGTGTTTGCAGCAGGGAGACTGGCTTCCATTTCTGTGCCTGGTGGTGGCACCACGCCTTTCTTCACTGCGTGTTGTGCTGTGCTCATCACCACGTCATTTCTGGATACTTGAGGGTGTGTGTGTAAAACACATGTGATTGTGGTGCTTTCCAGGTAAGCCTCAGCCCTGTTTAGTGTTTTGATAGTGTGTGTGTGTAATTGTGTGGGTCTGTCCCCCCTTCAGCTGCCATTATTTCATGTAATGTGAAACCTGCCATTAAGGCTGAATCTTGTCACAGTATTTTGAATTGAATTTTAGATTATTATTTTTTTTTTTGTATTGATTTATTGTGACAAATAAAAAGAATATATTTTTGTACTGGTATCCACGCCTCTTGTCCTTCATTGGTGGAAACAAACCTGTGTTCCTTTTGTGGGTGGATTTAACTCCTTGTCCTATATATATATTCCCTGGGTGAGATTCCCAGGGTGGTGTAGTCGGCTACCTTTTTCTCTCAATCTCATAAATTCTAATGTAGGTTCTCCCCTATGTTTATCCCACTGTTACCACTCCATTCTACTCGACACATATGCAAGCATGACCACTCATATGCACATGTGGTGCTTGATTTGGTATTCTGTTTGCACACCATATGATGCCATTAAAGACATGAGAATGTGATTATTATCACACAATGTGCTTTATATTCACATACAGTATATTTTATGTCTCTGATTCTTATGGAGTGTTCATTAAAATATGTCACTGATGTGTTCCAGTTCTTGATGCTTATTTGAGAGATTTTTTTTCTTTTAAAGATTTGAGAGTGCATTTGTTAAAATTATTATTGAGTAATGATTTCCCTGATGGCGAATAGGAGATTAGTTGTTGTACCTCATTAACAATTGTTGAAAATAAATTCAAACACAAAACATCAGCACCTGCTGCTGCTGTGTGCTAAAAAGCTAATTGAATAGAAAATGACTAGAAGAAAAGAGGCATCAATTATAGCTCTGCAGGCTGATGTTGAATACACGCATTTCAGATTCAAGGCTTAAGCTATAATTATACAGTATATTACATAACAGGCTATAAAAGCAGAGTTGCCTGTAGAATGACACCACTCCAGCTAGGTTTGCTGATTGTATGGATAGGTGAATCGATACAGGGATGGATGGACAAATATAAATGAACAAATTGACAAGAGTCAGTATGCTGCATGTCCGTCATTACATAAATATCATATTGCATGGTAATTCCACAGGATTAGGCTGTCAGTCACTTTTCCATTCAGACAGCCTGTTCGCCTTAAATCCCACTTTGAGCTGTCTATTTCATATCATTTAATAATCTATATTTTATGATGCTACATATATTCAACACTGAAACAGAAAGCATTTTGGGACACAACCCATGATGCATCAAGCACATGGGGCTGCATTGCCTTGGTGAACATATGCTTTTCTTCTGGAGCTGAAAGTTAAATTGATTGCAAATATGACATAGTTGACAAATGACAAATGGAATCCAGGTTTTGGAACAGTCTGCCTGAATGGCACACATCATAGAAGGAGATTGTATATGCCAGAAATTAACAGCCACAGATGTACAGAGATCAGACAATCACAGAGTTGCAGGTGAAGGAAAATCACGCACTGATTGCTCTCCCACTTTCCGAATTGCAGCCGCTCTCAAAAGCCAATGTAAGTATTGTTTGTAGATTGCATAAGTATTCTTTGCAATCTACAACCTTCTGTAGATTGATTAGATTAACTGATCATAGATTTAAAGACATTCCCAGTATATTCAAACTAGTTTCATGTGGCTCTCTGCAAAACACTTTCCATCCAGAGAGGGAGTGGAATCTCCACAACAGTGCAGCATCCACCTGGATTTTGCACCAGCAGCCATAGTGCACCAGAACACTCTGCCAAACACTGGCTATCAGTAGAGTGGAGAGGGATGTAGCCAATTGATTGATACATTGACCTGCTACATTTGCCAAAGTGTGCAGTATATATGGAGTACTGTTTCACACAATACAATGTGCTCAAAGTCACCTCTCATTTCCCGTGTGATGAATGAACCGGAAGTTACAGTATATCAACTACAATATTATTATTATTTTTTAAATTATGCATGTCATTTTTTTATGTTAAAATATGCAGAGATAACTATAAGTAAACTATTTTTAGTGATTTGCCCAAAAAGTGTAAACACTGTGGTTCTCTGGCGGTATCAGAACATTGTTCGTTTGAAGGTCCCGACCAGCAGGACACAGCGACATTACCTGCGTCCCAAACCACATTCTTTTGCACTATTCTACGCTATTTTGCCGTGTATGAAGTGTGAGTAGTGTGTACCTGTATGAACTTCTTCAACAATAAAAATAGTGGAATGTTGGACACTTCAAGGAGCATTGCAAATGACATAATCGAATTTAAAACAATAGACAAATATAAAACTGTTAATTTAATGTTGTTCCTTATAAGTATAGAAACAATAATATTCAGTAATATGCAAATATACAAGTAGTTTGAAAGTGTTGGAAGATCAACTTGATTGTGTCATTCACAGTGTGTCATGGGTCACTTTAGAGATTGTTTGGTTTCTCATTGTTGGATCTTTCTCTGCTGGACCATGGGTAGTATAGTTCTTCACCAGGAATTTCACTATTAAAGGAATAGTTCACCGAAAAATGAAACATCTCTAATCATTTACTCACCCTCATGCCATGTATGTATGTATGTATATATATATATATATATATATATATATATATATATATATATATATATACACACACACACATACATACATATACACATATATATACACATACATACACATATAAATATACACACATACACACACATAC
Source organism: Myxocyprinus asiaticus (assembly GCF_019703515.2). NCBI lineage: Eukaryota > Metazoa > Chordata > Actinopteri > Cypriniformes > Catostomidae > Myxocyprinus > Myxocyprinus asiaticus. Next base: position 4,217,077 of record NC_059355.1, read on the forward strand.
AGTACATACATACACATACTTAGTGCAAATTTAAATACAAATCTGTTATGTACAGTGCAAGGGAATGTAATGGCAGAAGAGGTTGGATGTGTTGGATAAATATAAAAAGACTAAACTGTGAATTGCACATAATTATTGCTCAATGGGGCAGTTTTAACTGTTCATGAGATGGATAGCCTGAGGGAAAAAACTGTTCCAGCGCTCTGAAGCGTCGGCCAGAAGGCAACAATTTTTCCAGCCCTTTTCCTCACTCTGGAAGTGTATAGTTCTTGAAGGGAGGGCAGGGGGCAACCAATAATCCTCTCAGCAGTCTGAACTGTCCTTTGTAGTCTTCTGATATCCGATTTCATAGCTGAACCAAACCAGACAGTTATTGAAGTGCAGAGGACAGACTCAATGACTGCTGAGTAGAACTGTAGCAGCAGCGCCTGTGGAAGGTTGAACTTCCTTAACTGTCGAAGGAAGTACAACCTCTGCTGGGCCTTTTTCACAATGGAGTCAATGTGAGTCTCCCACTTCAGGTCCTGTGAGATGGTAGAGCCCAGAACCTGAATGACTCCACTGATGCCACAGTGCTGTTTAGAATGGTGAGGGGGGTCAATGTTTGGGTGTTCCACCTAAGGTCCACAATCATCTCCACTGTTATGAATGTGTTCAGCTCCAGATTGTTTTGAATGCACCAGAGAGCCAGCTGTTCAACCTCCCTTCTATATGCAGACTCATCATCATCTTGGATGAGGCCAATGACAGTAGTGTCATCTGCAAATTTCAGGAGCTTGACAGAGGGGTCCTTGGTGGTGCAGTCATTTGTATACAGGGAGAAGAGTAGTGGGGAGAGCACACATCCCTGGGAGGTACCAGTGCTGATTGTACAGGTGCTAGAAGTGAATTTCCCCTGTCTCACAAGTGCTGCCTGTCCGTCAGAAAGCTGGTAATCCACTGACAGATAGACGTGGGAACAGAGAGTTGTATAAGCTGGGTTGATGGTGTTGAAAGCCGAACTGGAGTCCACAAAAAGGATTCTTGCATATGTCCCTGGTCTGTCCAGATGTTGCAGGATATGATGCAATTCCATGTTGACTGCATCCTCCACACACCTGTTTGCTCGATAAGCAAACTGAAGGGGATCTAGAAAGGGTCCAGTGATGTTCTTCAGGTGTCTCCAACACCAGTCTCTCAAATGACTTCATGACCACAGATGTCAGAGCGATGGGTCTGTAGTCATTAGGTCCTGTGATTTTTGGTTTCTTTGGAACAGAAATGATGATTGAACATTTGAAGCAGCATGGGACTTCACAGTGCTCCAGTGATGTGTTGAAGATCTGTGTGAAGATGGGGGCCAGCTGGTTAGCACAGGATCTAAGACACACAGGTGAAATGCCATCTGGGCCCTGTGCTTTCCATGTCTTTTGTTTTCGGAAGACAAGGCACACCTCTTCACAGATTTTAAGTGCAGTTTGAGTAGCAGAAGGGGGGAGGAGGGGGGTTGTAGGAGGTGTTAGTGTTTGTGTGAAGTGAAGGTCAGAGCGGGTATGGGATGTGAGATTGGGCCTTTCAAATCTACAGTAGAACACATTCAAGTTGTCAGCCAGTTGTTGATTCCCTACAATGTTGGGAGATGGTGTCTTGTAGTTAGAATGTCTTTCAGGCCTCTCCACACTGATGCACGGTCATTAGTTGAAAATTGATTGCTTTTATGCTGCCTTTATGTGCTTTTTGGAGCTTCAAAGTTCTGGTCACCATTCACTTGCATTGTATGGACCCACAGAGCTGAGATATTCTTCTAAAAATCTTTGCGTGTGTTCAGCAGAAGAAAGAAAGTCATACAACTCTGGGATGGAATGAGGGTGAGTGAATGATGAGAGAATTTTCATTTTTGGGTGAGCTGATACTTTAAACATGATTTCTAAAAAAATATGTTTAAATAACATAGACTGATGGCTTCAACAGGAGCATATTCCATTGATTAACAACCTGAGAGCTTATAGAAGGTCTGTCTTAAAAGGTTTATAAGTTATCATAAAAACAATAATTTGCCTAATAATGCCTACCGTTCCACTTACTAATTTTTAAAAACAGTGGGCAGTATTCAGTAAGTAGAAAGCTGTTTTCTATTCCGAACATTGCCTGACACCTCTTTTCCCATCTAGTCTCCCACCAGGTACTGACCAAGCTCAACGCTATTTTGCTTCAGTGAAATCAGAACAGCACTGTGATAGCTGCTGTCTATTATTGTGTCATGGTCAGTGTTGGGTAAGTTACTCTAAAAAAGTAATGAATTACTAACTACTAATTACATCTTCTACAGTGTAATTAGATTACTGTACTAATTACTATTTCTGAAAAGTAATTGCATTACTTATTACTAATTACTTTCTAAAACCCTGATCAGCCTTGACCAGATGAAAAATACAAGGATAGACATGAAATTGTTCTTTTGATTTTTTCAAATAAATCAATTAAAATCAAATAAATAATTCATGAACTGGCCAAAGAATTTAAGGGGGCTGCATTAAACTAGAAAACATACATTTTGTCATTAGAAGTTAAATTTTGATTTTGAATTCTCTATTGTTTTATATGATTGTTCTAGAGTCTATACAGTATTTAACACAATTACATCAGAAGTAACTGTAATTAAATTACTGACAAATTAAGAGTAATCCCTTGCATTACTTTTTTTTCCTCAATGAATAATTTAATTACAGTAATCAATTACTTAGTAATGCATTACACCCAACACTGGTCATGGTAAGTTTCACGTTTGTATGGTGAGCAGTTCAACAGTTGAGTTCATAGGCTATGCTCCCTTTCAGGTGTAGAGTGGCTGGTATTTATTTACCCTGCGCGGCCCCTTTAAGACAGACAGCATTTCTTACATTCCTGTGAACAAAAGCGGCGTTTTAAATGCCCGGTTGACGTCACTAAACTTTTTAGGCGGTTGGAGTGCGCGCGGAGGGTAAACACACACACACACACAAGCGCGCGCTCTCCCAGTGACTTGCTGCAGATGCGCCTGGACAGGCTCTGGTTTACGGATAATATCTTCAAAACCATCGTTCCTTGTAAGAGAACTTACTTCTTTTTTTTTTTTTTTTTTTTTTTTTTGTACATATAATTAGTATTGTCTTCGGAATGTTTCAGATATTCTAAATGGACATATAAAACTTGCTTTTCATTAATTAAGACTGTTAGATTGTGGACCCGTGGCTTATTGTTTGTAAACCATTGTTGTGTACGTGTTTTTCTCTAACTACATTGCTATTTTTATTTTACTTGAACAAAAAATAATGGCAATTATGTGCTAAAACATGTATTACTTTCTAAGTTGTAGAATGTTAGGTGAAGCTCGTATGCACGTGTGTAAATGTGGTTGTATTTAATCGTTGTGTTAATAGTTGTGCTATTCTCGTATTCTGTTCACCGGGCTTAACTGTTTAGTGCTTTCAGCATTGACCCAGAGCTCAGCTTCGGACCCCAGCAGTGACACAGACAAAATAATGTTCATAATGATATTGCTGACGCCGTGTCCCTCGCCGTTCGTTGCCCCTGAAAGAGGAAAACGAGAGAATTGCATGGCATTCTGACAGGCTAGTGTTATACTTTAATCACTGAGGCTTTCATGCTCTTTCCTCAGACTGGAATCCATATACCTCTGAAGAGGCTGACCTGAATTAAGTGTGAGCCTCTAAAATTCACCTTGATATACCAAATATGATCTAGTCAAAAAAATGTAATGACTAAATCAGCCTGTAACGACATTAAAGTTCAACCAAAATTAAAATCCTGTCATCATATACTCACCCTCATGTGCATGACTTTCTTTCATCCATGGAACAAAAAATAAGAATGTCTGAAGAATGTCAAAGTTTCATTTGCATATAGTGTGGTTGTCAAGCTCCAAATATCACTAAAAACACTGTAAAAGTATTCGGTATGACTTGTCCGCTATACTCCAAGTGTTCTGATGCATTATGATAGCTATTTTTGAAGAAGAGACTGATATTTTGAGAAGGGTATAGCTGCAGGCATTGCTCCAAAAAGGGGTGGTCGCTTCAAACCACCGTTGAAGATATAGGGAGCCCCATACCTAACCTTAATCGTGAGTGGAAATGACGTCCCCTTTGGGAGTTGGCGCTAGAGGTCGACCGATAGTGGATTTTACCGATAACCAAGTTGGGCAGTACCTTCCGATAACCGATTAATCAACCGATAGTTTTTAAAATTGACACTGAATGAAAAAATAACACTCAAAATAAAATAGTGCTGAACTTTACTACAAAAATAAACAGTACTGACTGAACCATGAAAATGTTTTGTACTTTTTAAATGAAATAAATATTAATATATGAACTAATATTTGAATTTTAAAATCAGCTGATTTTTAAATTGACATTGTTTCCTTAGTCCACAAGAGGGCACAATAAATACATAAACTATTCAGCACCGTTGTATTATTGCATAGAACGTTCCTATCCTATATTAAATAAATAAATAAAAAGTTTTAGTTGGTCCATATTCTCAAATGTTAAGTCAAAAGTAAAATGAGGGGGGGAAACGCTTCAGTAGACTGTTCACATGGTGTTCCACTTGCACTGATTCCTACTACTCCAGACTCAAGTTTCATAATAACAGAGAAATACCACATTGTTTTTTATTCATTACAGTGTATGTAGGGTAGCAATATTCCCAGATAGCAGTGGTATTCGGCTGAAATTGATGGAAGCTTATGAGACTATGAGCCCAGGCAAGGGGCTGTTCAAACAGATGGAACACAACAGACTGGAACCAGGATCTTGAGACACACATAACCAAGTTGAACATCTTTCCTGACAAAGCATTTAAATGACTCATTGCTTAATCTGAGAAATGCTTATTAAGAGAGCAAGATGCAATGGCCAAAGACCTCCACCAACTGTAAGGGGCTGTTCACACCATACAATTTTGCAACCATCCATTTGTTTTTCTACGTAAACGCGCGCTAGACGAACGTCTTTGTTTCCCTTTGTTTTTGTGCAGGAGCACTGTTTTTTAGATACTGTGTCTAATTAAAAATAACTTTAAAAGCAAATTGAGACACCTGCTTTCTGTTAAACTGTATTTGTTGCACTGTGTCTAGCCTTTTTTGGTGCAAGAATGTGATCGATCTGAAGTCATCGTATTACAGTGAGGATATTTTTTTTTATTGAAATCAGATGCGTTTCTGATTTGTTTATACGTTTTTCTCGGCTGCATGAAGATATTAATTTGCTTTCTCACATCACTAGCTTTAAATATGCTGGCTAACGAATATAAACTAATGCTAATAGATGGTAACAATCGTGACATTTAAACATTTGGGTAGGACTTGCATGTATTTTTGTCACATTGTTCTAACCGCTTGAGGTTAGCTTTAATGTTAGCTTCCTTGTCTGCAAACATACTGCTGTTCTCTACTATTGCAGCATCTAGTAGTGTACTGTATACATACCTTTTCGTTGTTGATGCTTTAAATCTGCATCTGAAGTGTTCCGCTCCATGCAGTGTAGTCTCACGTCAAATCAAACACCACAAGGCATCAGTAAAGAAGATATTTTGCCTCTAGAGGCCGCTCTCATACTGTATAATGACAACGGACCCTTCCTAGCCGCTCCAACACCAGACGCAACGGGGAAAAGTTATCGGTGTGGATTTTTGCTGATAGTTCCAGAAACCTGTTATCGGTGCCAATTAATCAGCAAAACCGATATATCGGTCGACCTCTAGTTGGCGCAACCCCCTTTTGGAGTAACCACGCCCCTTTTGGAGATCCCGCCCCCATTTAGAGGTCTCCAGCCTGCAGCTATACCTACTTGGATATTTTAGACATCATTACTGAAATCTGTCCCTAAATGTCATTCAAGCTTATGCATATTCTCCTGAATCTCATACACACTTGCCTATATTCAAACTTGGTGCATCGCGATTGGTCATGTGAAATGAAAGAACCAATGAAATTTGATGTCATTGATGTTAAACCTCCTACAACGCACCTTGAGGTGCCATGTTTGAATGTTCTCAAATGTGAATGGCATTTGAGAGCTAATGAGGAGAAGAAAACTTTCAGCAAATAGCGACTTCAATTTCTGCCTTTTGCTCACACAAATTTGACATCAGTCTGTTCTACAAATTAATTGTATGGATTCGGCAGACTTGGAATATACCTCACAAGCTAAATTGACTACTTTTATGTTACTTCTTTGGTACTTTTTATTCTACGGAGCTTGATAGCCTCTGCTCACTGTCTTCTTTCATTGTATGGAAAAGAGCTTCTTTCACAGACTGATTGCACTGTGAATTCGGTGATAGGAGGTTAAAAGTCTGCCTCTGGAATCAGTGTGTGCTTACCGAAATTTAAATCACTGCCCCCAGTGGCCAAAGCTGGAAGTGTTGTTGAACGTATGGGCATGTGTGCGCTCAACCTGAACTCGCATAAAAATCACGTGTGTGCTGATTTTTCTTTAGCCGAAATCGGTATACGCTGACTGAATTTGAAAACACTGCCTCCAGAGGCTAAAGCAGTAAGTGATTCAGAGCATATAAACTAGTGTAACATCCATTTATATCCAAGAGAGGTCGCCAGAAGCCAGTTGTAAGAAGAATTGTTTTCAGCTGTGCAGGTTGTCCTTATCACGCTCGTGATTGTTTATACAAATGTGATTACTTCCTCGTTTGAATGGGGATTGAACTGTGTTTTCCCATGCAACTGACGCAACGCGCCACCAATCGTGCCACGATGGAAAGTAATTGTCGTTGAGCCGTTCCAAATATGTCCTATGGGAGATAGGGCATGTCCGTGAGTTGGTATACTGTTGCCGATTCTAGTGTACCGGAACTTTCGGAAACAGCATGCCACTTCCCGTGTGATCATATTGGTGTGCTCCAGTTTCCTGTTGAAATGTCCACAGAATGGCGCCAAAGGGGTCTTTTGTTTTAGTGGCAAATTATATAATACAGTCTACAGGAATGCATATTTTATTAACCCTATTCACAAACTTCAACCCTAAACCTAACCTTCAGTGGTGTAAAAAAATATTTTTGAGAGAACTTCCAAATCATGTTCACCATTAACTACATTTCCATCCAAGGATTTTTTGCGAAAAAAGTTTTAGCTCATCAAAATAAAGCTGATAGAAACACAAATTATCGATAAAATTTCACAAGTGTCGACATAATATATTTCCGTTTAAGTTTAGCACATAAATCCTATGTCGACATGTCAATGGTCATGAAAAACTGTTTTGGAAAAGAACACAAGTGCGAAATTTTGTGATTTGTGAAGTGAAGGGGTGTTGAAGTTTTTATGAGTTGTTTGGACACCGCAGCCCCGCGTTTCACAACATATTTTCTGCAGGGACAAATAAAATTACATAATGTGAATGGATTGTCCATATTTTTAATTCAGGAGTGTAATATAGGATTACAGGCTCACTAATGCCACCAGTTCTATTGTATTTTTCCAAGTATTCCAATCAATTTCCTCTAATAATCCCAGATGTAGACGAGCTACTTCTACAATTCTGTGTCATCTTCTGATATTTCCTACTGTTGCATTTATGTGAAATTAAACAGTAAGCTGGCCAATTTCAATAAATTGTCTCTATTCTCTACATTTTACACAAATGTATGGACATCTGGGATGCGAAAGTTTGGCTACAATTTGCGATATACACAAATTTCTGTATGGAAACGGCTCAAGGGCAGATTTCTTTTGTGCTAAACCAAAACTTATGCAACAGTGTATTTTATATTTTATTTTTTAAGAATGACATCATGACGCACACCATTTTATCGGTAAAAGGCCATTTGAATGGAAAGAACAGGAGGCAGCAATTTTTGCAAAAAAATTTTTTAATGCATTTTCACTGTCAATAACAGAACAGCACAAAATGTGGATGGAAACTTAGTTATTGTTTATGTGGACACAATTACTTCCTGGTGTCCATGGGATGAGAAGACCCATGTCTTAGGGATTGCTCACACAACACACTATCAGTAACGCCACAGGATGAGGTGAATACATTTGAATTGAAGCAAAAATGTCTGAAAGGGTTAATTTCAGGTTACATGAACATTCAGAAGCGACATGTTGATATCCCGTAAGATCATGTTGGCTTAGAAATTCTGCAAAATATATCAGGATGTGAATCTTTGTGTTGAAAGCAAATTAATTCAATTTATGATTCATAGGTTTTCGATTTCATTCAAAAAGATTTTTTTGCCAATTCATAATGATTCAGTTTGATTCAATTCACAATGAAATTTGATTCTGCATTTTTTATATGCATTCATATAATTCTTTAAAGGTATAGTTCACCCAAAAATGAAAATTCTCTCATCATTTACTCATCCTTATGCCACCCCAGATGTGTATGACTTTCTTTCTGCAGAACACAAACAAAGATTTTTAGATCTCATCACTGTAGGCCATACAATGTAAGTGAATTGTGACCAGAAGTTTGAATGCCAAAAATAACTAAAGCCAGCATAATACTTCATAATAATTCATAAGACTCCAGTGTTTAAATCCATATCTTCAGAAGTGATGTGATAGCTGTGGGTGAGAAACAGATCAATATTTAAGTCCTTATTTTCTATAAATCTCCAACTTTGACCAGCACTGAACTGTAGGTGGCGATATGCACGAATGCAATCACCAAAAGAAGAAGAATGTGGAGGTGAAAGTGGAGATTTATAGTAAAAAATGACTTAAATATTGATCTGTTTCTCACCCACACCTATCATATCGTTTATGGATTTAACCACTGGAGAGCTATGAATTACTTTTATACTGACTTGGTGATTTTTGGGGATTCAATCTTCTGGTCACTGTTTTGACTTATAGAAAATAACTAAGTTTCACCACAATGACAGAATTTTATTTCAGTAGTGGCTTTGCAGAGGTAGGCAGCTAACTTTCTGCCTATTCAGTTAACAGCTTAAATGATAACATTCTGAATGAATGGAACTCTTAAAGAAACTGGTCTCAGTACAGTTTGAAAAGTACCTTATTTTCATCCTACCTGTACAAAGCCTCCGAAGGCAGCATTTTCCAGTTTTTGGACACAACCCATGAGTTGGCAGGCTGTACAGTGTGCATTTCACTCGAGACGAACGCAAGCTGTCAGTTGCTCATGTGATAGTCAGTGGCCGTCTTGAGCAGAGATCAGATACGAGGTGCTCGAAAGCTGTTCAGAAAAAGTTTCAATGAGAGTTACGATCAGAACTTGAGAGCGTGCGTGATTCCCATGAAGGGTGACAGAAGAGTTCAGCACGCGTCTGTGAGGGAGAGCTATGAAGGCACGTGCGCCAAGGCGCGCTAGAGAACGACCCGCACTTGAATCCATTAAATCATACATGTAACTAATTAAATATTTATATATTTTAAAATATTGTACACTGTTATATCGAATCACGATTCATTCGAGTTTTAGCATTTTAAATCGATTATTGACCAACACTAACTATCCTCGATTCAAAAATCAGATTTCAAGATCAATGCATATAGATAGACAGGATAAGTATCGATGCATCGAGATAACGAGTGAATCGTTACATCCCTTAAAATACAGACTCCTTTTGTGTTTCACTGATGAAAGAAAACCATATGGGTTTCAAACGACATGAGAGTAAATGAGGACAGAATTTTCAAACTTGGGTGGGTGAACTATTCCTTTAATTTGCAAAGGTCTTTCATGAGGATGCATATATTCTTGGAATATTCTTAAAGAGCCATGTGTGCTTTACATAGAGTAGACATTTACAGAAGGCTTTGAATGCATTTTAAAAGAACGCTTATCAGAATAAGAGAAAATTCTTGTTTAATAAGACTAATCTGCAGATGTAATTCAGTCATATAGTTAGTTAGTACGTGACTAATCGCATTATCTTGATGTCTCGTAACTAGGGCTGTAAATTGATTAAAAAAAAATTAATCAAATGTTTTCCCAATTAATAATCAAATCACATTTATCAATTATTACTGAGAAAGGCCCCCAAATAAAGATAATTTAGAATATAGTATTTCAAAATTAACATAAGACAATATAAATAATTCAGATAATTCAAATGCATTACATTACTATGGGAGAACACAAGTAAAACATTGATTATACAATAAAGTGGCTTTATAAGCCTACTTATTGTTTATTTCATTTCCATATTATTGCACACAACCATACTATTGGCCTGCTCCAGACAATCATCTATCTCTCACATGATCTGTCTGCGGCACTCGCTGCCCCTGATTTGCCAAAGCATCAAGGCTGTACTTCAAGCTTGGATTGCTCCGATGGTAGGAGAATTCCTTACAATGGTATTTTTGCATGGTCAAGGGGCATGATTAATTGTGTTAATTTTTTTTAACGTGATCTATTTCATATAATTAATCGCACTATATTTAAGGTTAAAATTGACAGCCCTACTCATAACTTTTGTTATTTCTTGACCATGAAATTAAGTGAAGTGAAGGGGAAAGCATGAGCACTGCCAGCGTCACATTCTGCTATCCTAGTTCTCCTGGGGCCTTGTGCTTTCATCTAAACATTTTCAGATTTATAAAATCATAAGTACACCAGAACCAGCGCAAAATTCACTTTATATATCGCAGTTAGCTGAAGACTGCTCGTACACGCACATGATTTATTCCCCACCCCGTCTCCTCCCCAAAATAACAAGATATGGAGCTTACAATGGCTGTTTTTACTATATTTAACCTAATCTGTATGTAATTTACATATGCATGTTGCCATCCACGTGATACTACCGTGTTCAACGGTACAAGAAACTATAGGACAATTCATGATAATACAGACTGTTAATATCACTTGTGCCTTGACGATAGACGCTGCTGCTAAAAATGATTTTTCTCCCCTTTTTTCCCCAATTTGGCATGCCCAATTCCCAATGCGCTCTAGGTCCTCGTGGTGGCGTAGTGACTAGCCTCAATCCGGGTGGCGGAGGACAAATCTCAGTTGCCTTCGCGTCTGAGACAGTTAATCTGCGCATCTTATCACGTGGCTTGTTGAGCGCGTTACTGCGAAGACCTGGGCTGCTGGAGGTGGAGGCTCACGCTATTCTTCGCGGCATCCACGCACAACTCGCCAAGCGCCCCACCAAGAGTGAGAACCATATTATAGCGACCACGAGGAGGTTAACCCAGCATGACTCTACCCACCCTGGCAACCGGGCCAATTGGTTGCTTAGGAAGCCTGACTGGAGTCACTCAGCACATCCTGGATTTGAACGTGTGACTCCAGGTGTGCTAAAAATAATTTCTTACTCTTTGTCTTGTGTTAGAATAAAAATATCTAAATATTCTTTAAACAAGATCAATTTACGAAAAACAACAAAAAAAATTTTTTATAATAAAAATAAAATGTGCAAGCTTACTTTTTCTCCTATATTCCACTTATTAAACCATAAACTGCTGGATTGTGATGGTATTTTGAACTTTTTTTCTTTTTTTTTTTAAGTGATTCGAGTCAGGATGAAGTGTGACAGGCAACATATTTCATGCACATATTGTGTAGATATATAGTACAGTGTTTCTGACCTAGAGGTTGACCGATAGTGGATTTTTCCGATACTGATAACTAAAGTGGTAGGATAACTGATTAATCAGACGATAGTTTTTAAAATCGATTTTGTTTTGTCAAAAAAACAAAAAAATTATTTCCTTACTATGACGGGCACAGACAAATAGTCCTAAGTGAATTGAATCACAGATGCAGTTTATTATTCAACCAAAATCCCCAAAATAAGCAGAAAAAAATTAAGTTTCCTATCTGTCACTCACTCGATGTTGTGTCGATGTAGTAACACTAGGGGTCAAACTTGGGAGCCCCAAACACCTCTGATATTTGAGAAAAGGCCAGTGAGAATTGGCGAGTGGAATTTGCATGCCACTACCCCAGACATACGGGTATAAAAGGAGACGGCTTGCAACCACTCATTCAGATTTGTTCTTCGGAGCCGAGCAGTGTAGAGTGTATCCACTAGCATTCCATTCACCTCTGTCAAAGTGTAAAACGGCTGTTGGATATACGGCGCATTGCAGCGGGTTCTCCCTTTCTCGCACAGATAAGTGCAGAGAATGCCCCTGGGCGCTTCAGCAGCCACACTTAAGAGAATAAAGAGTATATTTTCTCTAAAAGATTAGCGCTTACGGAAAGTGTCTTTTTCAAGATGCCTTTCCGTTTATGCGCAGTTTCTGGATGCGGTCGTTATCTCTCCGCCTCTGACGGCCACGATTGGTTGTGAATGGTTCATGTTCTCACTGCGAGAACATGACCATGGCAACATTGCGGTCGTGGCTTTCTTTCTTTAGAGAGAAAGCCAATCCAGCCACTCCCCGCCCTGGTCCTTCTGCCTATGTGCACAAGGTCACGACGGTTAGCGCTGTTAGTGCCTTTTGTTTTGATTTCACCGCATGCCCAAGGGGCTGCGGCACCCCCATTTAAAAAAAAAAAAAGAGTGGTTTCCTCATTCGCTGGGTCAAACATTCGGTGTCTACGGCCGGCGTTGTCATGACAGCCATTCATCGAACACTCGCAGCAGGGGCGCTGCGAACGTGGGTCCTCTGCCTCCGCACACCCAGCCCCGACTTACAAAAGAGGAAAACATAAGCGAATCTTCTTAAGGAGACAGTGGTATGAAAAGTGCTGTATTACAAAGTTTCACTAGCATCATAATAGTATTCAAAACAGAATAAAGTGCAACAGGAAATATAATATATATATTTTAATGACTGGTTAAGTGCTCATGGAAAAGATGTGTTTTTAGTCATTTTTTGAAGACAGAGAGTGAGTCAGCTTCACGGATGGAGTTGGGAAGGTCGCTCCACCAACGTGGTACGATGAAGCTGAATGTCCGGGAAAGTGTTTTGGTGCCTCTTTGTGTTGGTACAACAAGGCGACGTTCCTTAGCCGACCGCAGGCTTCTCGTGGGCGCGTTGCTCTGCATAAATGATTTTAGGTATGCTGGAGCAGACCCAGTGACTGTTCTGTATGCCAGCATCAGAGCCTTGAATTTGATATGTGCATCAACCGGCAGCCAGTGGAGAGAGACAAGGAGTGGTGTAACATGTGCTCTCTTTGGTTCATTAAAGACCAGATATGCTGCTGCATTCTGGATCATTTGCAGGGGTCTAATTGCACATGCAGGGAGGCCTGCAATGAGAGCATTACAGTAGTCCAGTCTAGTTATGACAAGTGACTGGACAAGCAGTTGTGTGGCATGTTCAGAGAGGAAGGGTCTTATCTTCCTGATATTGTAGAGTGTAAATCTACATGATCTTGCGGTCTTTGAGATGTGGTCTGTGAAATTTAGTCTGTTGTCGATGGTTACCCCTACATTTCTGACTGATTTCTGACATTAATAAGCCTACTCTGCTGTCCTCCATAAGAAGACATTGTGAAACCCTCAAGCCTTTATTTAGGCAGAACACAGAAGGATCCTTTGAGGGTCTGTTTGAAATGTACATGATATAATTGTTTTAATATGTTCTTCATTCTGCCATCTTTAGAAAGAACATTTCTCATGTCGTCCTCTGTGTGTTATTGTCAGTTCCCTATCTGTCACTCACTCGACGTTGTGTCGATGTAGTGACACTAGGGGTCACTCTTGGGAGCCTGAGACACCTCTGGTCTTTGATAAAAGGCCAATGAAAATTGGCGAGTGGTATTTGCATGCCACTTCCCCGGACATACGGGTATAAAAGGAGCTGGTATGCAACCACTCATTCAGATTTTCTCTTCGGAGCCGAATGGTCATGCTCACTGAGCTGAATTCCCACGACTGTTCATTCACCTCTGCTGGATCTGACGGCACATTTTGCGGCTTCTGCCTCCTCTGCACTGGCGTACTGTAGAGAATGCCCCTGGGCGCTTTGGCAGAAATAAGAGTATATTTCTCTAAAGGAGTGGCACACATGGAACGTCTTTTTAAATATGCGTTTTTTTAAAGATGCCTTTCCTTTGTGTGTTATTCCTGGTTGCGCTCGTTATCTCTCGCCTTCTGACGGTCACGATCACTGTCTTTCGTGTCTGGGCACTGCTCATGCAGAGACAGCGTTCGTGGATGGGTCATGTTCTCATTGCGAGAACATGTCCATGGCAACGATGCGGTCGCGGCTTACCTTCGTAAGAAAGCAAGCCACCCCAGAGGCTCCCTGCCTCAGTCCTTCTACCCACAGGTATGAGGCCAGCGTGGCTAGCACTGGGGACGATTTGGGGACCCCAATGGGACCACCTCTGCTGGGTATCCCCCCGCGGACCTCCCATTCCCCAGCACGCTCGTCTGCCCCGATCGGGCTTCCAGATGAGTCCGCCGGCTTGTCTCATGGCGAGTTCGACCTCTTATTCGGAGCCCACGAAAGTGATGAGCCCTCGAGCGTAGCATCGGAGAGTGGGCTCGTCCAGTTGGACGTAGAAGCCTCAGCTGGGCTCCTCCCTTCAGGTGCGGTTGCCCAGTCACAGGCTGACATGGAGATGACGACATGCTTTCCCAGGCAGCCGCAAGCTTCGGGCTAGAGTGGAACCCTCCGCTCTCCCCTGAACCGTCGCGGCTTGATGATTGGTTCCTGGGCTCATGGCGCTGCTCAAAGCCACGCCCCGCCCCCGTTCCTTTCCAGGAGCCCCACCTTTGGCTCAACCTGTTCGAGATGGGTGAGGCCGACAAGATACGGTTCCTTGCTGCCCCCATATCCCAGGCTGGCCTATTCGGTGACACCGTCGAGGACTTTGCCCAGCAGTTCTCGATGGTGAAGCAGCAGATGGAGGCTATCCGGCATATCCTGCCCCGGCACGGCTCAAGATCCTGCACCCCGTCTGCTCTTCGCCAAGGGTGTCCCCCTGCGGTGACTGCACCGGCTCCGCCACAGCCTGCCCCTTCAGCCCGGCCCCGGCGTGGAGCCCACCGCAGGAAGCAGATGCCACCCGTCTCGCGGCCGCCAAGTACCCGTGAAAGGCTTCAAAGTGCCCCTGAGACGGGCGACCCAGAGACGACGAAACCCGCTGCTCTGGAGCTGGTAAGCAGACCACTCCATCCCCCGGTCGAGGGCTGGGAGGAGAATCTTTTTGTTACCTTTGCATTTAATTGCGCTACATGCCCAAATGGCTGCAGTACCCAAGAGTTCAGCAAGAGCGGTTACCTTGTTCCCTGGGTCAAGTATCCGGTGTGCACGGCCGTCATTACGACCACTGTCCACCACTCTATTTGGCAGGTTTGGCGCTCCAGCGGCGGTCTTCCTGCTGCTGAGCACCCAGCTGTGGCACAAATCCGCCCCCGATGTGACAGTCTCCACGGGTCACGAGGATAGGCCTCTTCCTCCCCCATCCCAGGCTGTTCTGGGGGTGGTCACAAGGAGCCAAGTAAGTACTTCAATGTCCCTGAACTCCGCCCCGCCGTGAGGCCCCTCTCGCCGGGCGTCCAACGAGATTGTCCCTTTGGTCCCCCTCGCGCGGAGCTTGGATGCATGGCTTGCGCTTTCCAATCCGTCGCGATGGCTGGTCTGGACCGTCCGACACGGCTACGCAATTCAGTTCACCAGGCGTCCGCCCAGGTTCAGCCGTATCCACTTCACCTTGGTGAAGGATGAAAACACTGCTACCTTGCGCATGGAGATCGCCACCCTCCTACGGAAGGGTGCGATAGAACCTGTCCCTCCGGCCGAGATGAAGAAGGGGTTTTACAGCCCCTACTTCATCGTACTGGAAAAAGGCGGTGGGTTGCGGCCAATCTTGGACCTGCGAGTACTGAACCGGGCTTTACACAGACTCCCGTTCAAGATGCTGACGCAAAAACGTATTCTGGCGAGCGTCCGGCATCAAGATTGGTTTGCGGCGGTAGACCTGAAGGACGCATACATCCACGTCTCGATTCTTCCTTGACACAGACCCTTCCTGCTGTTTGCATTCGAGGGACAGGCGTATCAGTACAAGGTCCTCCCTTTCGGCCTGTCCTTATCCCCTTGCGTCTTCACGAAGGTTGCAGAGGCAGCCCTTGCCCCTTTAAGGGAAGTGGGCATTCGCAGTCTCAACTATCTCGACAATTGGCTAATCCTAGCTCACTTTTGGGACATGTTGTGTGCACACAGGGACTTGGTGCTCTCACATCTCAGCCGATTAGGGCTTCGGGTCAACTGGGAAAAGAGCAAGCTTCTCCCAGTTCAGAGCATCTCTTTCCTCGGTTTGGAGTTGGACTCAGTCTCTTTGACAGCGTGCCTCACAAACGAGCACGCACAGTTGGTCTGAAATTCTTTCAGAGGCTCCTGGAGAATATGGCATCCTCAGCGGTGGCCACCCCGCTTGGGTTGATGCGTATGAGACCACTTCAGCACTGGCTTCAGACTCGAGTCCCGAGATGGGCATGGCGCTGCAGGACACATCGCATGGTCATCACGCCGGTCTGTCACCGTCTTTTCAGCCCTTGGACCGACCTCTCGTTTCTACGGGCAGGTGTTCCCCTAGAGCAGGTCTCCAGGCACATTCTAATGACAGATGCCTCCAAAACGGGCTGGGGCGCTGTTTGCAATGGGTACGCAGCCGCTGGCTTATGGACGGGCCTGCGACTGCATTGGCACATCAACTGCCTCGAGTTGTTGGCAATTCTGCTCTCCCTGCGGAGGTTCCGGCCATTGATCCAGGGCAAGCACGTGTTAGTTCGGACAGACAACATGGCAATGGTAGCATATGTCAACCGCCAAGGCAGTCTGCGCTCTCGTCACAACTCGCACGCCGTCTCCTCCTCTGGAGTCAGCAGCACTTCAAGTCACTGCGAGCCTCTCACATCCCGGGCGACCTCAACACTACAGCGGACGCGCTGTTGTGGCAGGTTACCCTCAGGGGAGAGTGAAGACTCCACCCTCAGGTGGTCCAGATGATTTGGAGTCGATTCGGACAGGCACAGGTAGACCTGTTCGCCTCCCAAGAATTCTCCCACTGCCCGCTCTGGTACACCCTGACCGAAGCACCCATCGGCATAGATGCGCTGGCACACAGCTGGCCTCCTGGCCTAAGCAAATATGCATTTCCTCAGTGAGCCTACTTGCACAGACTCTGTGCAAGGTCATTGAGGACGAGGAGCAGGTCGTCCTGGTAGCACCCTACTGGCCCACTCAGACGTGGTTCTCGGACCTGACGCTCCTCACGACAGCCCCCCCCCCCGGCGAATTCCCCTGAGAAAGGACCTTCTTTCTCAGGGACGGGGCACCATCTGGCACCTGCGACCAGACCTCTGGAATCTCCATGTCTGGCCCCTGGACAGGACGCGGAAGACCTAAGCGGTGGTAGACACGATCACTCAGGCTAGGGCCCCCTCTACGAGGCGCCTGTATGCCTTTAAGTGGCATCTGTTCACTAAGTGGTGTTCTTCCCAACGGGAAGACCCCCAGAGATGCGCAGTCGGATCGGTGCTTTCCTTCCTGCAGGAGAGGTTGGAAGGGCAGCTGTCCCCTTCCACTTTGAAGGTGTACATTGCTGCTATAGCAGCACACCACGACACAGTGGACAGTAAGTCCTTAGGGAAGCACGACCTGATCATCAGTTTCCTGAGAGGCGCCAGGAGGCTGAATCCCTCCAGACTGCGCCTCGTTCCCTCATGGGACCTCTCTGTAGTTCTTCAGGGTCTACAGAGAGCCCCTTTGAGCCTTTGCAGTCAGCTGAGCTTAAGGTACTCTCTTTGAAGACTGCCCTCCTGACTGCGCTCACTTCCGTCAAGAGGGTAGGAGACCTGCAAGCGTTCTCTGTCAGCGAAACATGCCTGGAGTTCGGTCCGGGCTACTCTCATGTGATCCTGAGACCCCGACCGGGCTATGTGCCCAAGGTTCCCACGACCCCTTTTAGGGACCAGGTGGTGAACCTGTGAGCGCTGCCCCAGGAGGAAGCAGACCCAGCCCTGTCGTTGCTGTGTCCGGTGCGCGCTTTACGCATCTATTTGGATCGCACGCAGAGTTTTAGGATCTCTGAGCAGCTCTTTGTCTGCTTTGGTGCACAGCGGAAAGGAAGCGCTGTCTCCAAGCAGAGGATCGCCCACTGGCTCATTGACGCCATAACTATGGCATATCATGCCCAGGACGTGCCGCCCCCGGCAGGGCTACGAGCCCATTCTACCAGGGGTATAGCGGCCTCCTGGGCCCTGGCCCTGGTCTCTAACAGACATTTGCAGAGCAGCGGGCTGGGCAACACCCAACACCTTTGCAAAGTTCTACAACCTCCGGGTGGAACCGGTTTCATCCCAGGTAGTGGCACGCAATACAAGCGGATAAGCCCAGGATAGCCAGCCAGGTGTATTGCTTGCACATAGCGCCTTTCACCTCCTCTGAGCTGAAGATATGCGCCATTAATTCCCAGTAGTGTTCACAAACTATGTTCCCTGGTTGACTTACTCCGAGCCCTGTGGTAGTCGAGTTTTCGGAGGGACTCGCTGCAGGCCCAGTACATGTGCTAACTAAGAGCCCTGTTCTGGGGTAGGTGCTCCGCATGTTGTGGTTCCCTGTAAGGTATCCCCATGCGACGTATATCTTCCGCTAATTAGTTTCCCTGTTGGCAAACTGCGTCTTCCTTGGGCAGAGCCCCCTCTGCCACAGTCTCCATGTTTGTAGTAACTCCTCCCCCGTTGGGTAGGATCTACCATGAGACTCTCCACATGGTCGGCAAGATCCCCCCCTCTCTTTGGGCAAGGTGTGGTCTCCGCAGTGTCCTCCCCTTGGGAGGGACACCCCCCGACTAGACCTAGCGGCCCAGTCGGATAATCCCCCTTGTTTTTTAGTGAGTGGAAAAAAAGAAGGGGAAAAGAGGCCATGACTGGGTTAGCCTGTCTCTATCTTTTGGGTAGTCGACTTGTCCCCAAAAGGCCGTTCGACACTCATAACTATGTTGGAGGAGGTTACGTGTCGGCCTGGTGTGCTGGCTACAAGGCACACAGTTGTCTGCCCGTCACACACTGCCAGTTCACGTAACACAGTTCAGCCAGTTGCGGCGTTTTGAATAGGGACCTCTAGTGTCACTACATCGACACAACGTCGAGTGAGTGACAGATAGGGAACGTCATGTTTACTTCCGTAACCTCCGTTCCCTGATGGAGGGAACGAGACTTTGTGTCCCTCCTGCCACAATGCTGAACTACCCGCTGAAATGGCCGGACCTTGTCTCGGCTCCTCAGCATAAAACCTGAATGAGTGGTTGCATACCAGCTCCTTTTATACCCGTATATCCGGGAGAGTGACATGCAAATACCACTCGCCAATTTTCATTGGCCTTTTATCAAAGACCAGAGGTGTCTCTGGCTCCCAAGAGTGACCCCTAGTGTCACTACATCAACACAACATCTCGTTCCCTCCATCAGGGAATGGAGGTTACGGAAGTTACCATGACATTATCCTGCACAAGCCAAAAATATTTGGCATTACACGAATGTGAAAATCAAGTTAACCCGAAGCACTTTATGTTCACAATACATGTTATTTACGAACTGCACAGCAGACTTAAATAGAAACGCTCTCAGACCACATCCCAAGATGGTCTCGGTTTGGTTTGTTTTAAAGGCGCCTGAGTTTGTTTGAAGCGTTCACAATTATGTCAAAATTAATGCAGACCACTCTCAGAAAACATTCAGGTCTCGCGGGGGTTACGGATTTGAATAGAGGTCTACTGGACCTTCATTGAGCGTTTTCACACTTGGCTCATTTGGAGTATTTGTTTCGGAACCTGGTGTGTTTTCTTTCTTAGTTCAGTTAGTTTCTTAGTCCGATTACAAACGAACTCTGGAGCGGTTCACCTGTGGTGACCCAACGGACCAATTAACCAACCAATATCCCTATGGGCATTTTCACATCTGACTTGTTTGGAGCATTTGTTTCGGAAACCTGGTGCGTTTTCTCCCTTAGTTCGGTTCATTTAGGCGTACATGAATGTGACAATTGCACTTGGATCCGCACAAAAACTAAATCCCAGAACAGCGCACAAACATTCTGACCTATGAGGGTTTGCTCACATGTGACTTTAAGGGTGCTTTCACACGAGCACTTTTGGTGCACACCTGAGTTTTTTGACGTAAATGCTGTTTTCTTAACCTGGGTGTGCACCCACGAACCGCAACCCAGTCCGCTTGAAAAGGTGGTCTGGGGTACGGTTCATGTGAACTCTAGTACGGTTTGCTGCTTATATGAACGCAATCGTCCTTGCAATCATGGAAGTGAACCACTATTGATTAATTATAATTTGTGTCTTTGCAGGCTCATGATTGTACTTACTATTGTAAAATGCATTTGTTATAGCTGCTTGTCTACAAATAAATCGCCTTCAATGAGCAGCTCACATTCTTCACATCTCTTGCAAGTTGCAATGCATCCGCGGGCTCATGGAAGACAAACTCTAAAATGATTTACATTTACGCATTCAATGCATCCGTGGCAGACAGACATAAGTGTGGTTCTGTGCATGTAAAATTCTGGTGGTAAATCCAAACAGATCAATACTTCAATAACACAGTGAAGCTGATGTCTACTTGAGTTTTTACCTAATTACAGGGGTAAACAGCTGCCGATTATACTCATGTTAATGACGCAATCGGACCACGGCTCAGACCCAAATAATATAATGTTAACAGAGACCGGATGGGGGAGGAAACGAACCTGGGTTTGGACCAAACAATTGAACCAAGTGTGAAAGCACCCTTATTAGCACAATTTTGTACCGTACATGTTGCCTTGTGAAGCAAACCCAACCAAGGAGAAAATGCAACACTGTGATAATTACAGCCAATTTCGAAACAGATCAAACAAGCTACTGGTCTCAATATGCTCATAGATTCCTGTCCCACTGTTACCCACCCTGCTTTTGTCTTAGTTAAAATGACCTCTGGCTGCTGATTACTTCCTGCAGTTACAGACCAAGAGGAAGCAAAGATGCTTTTTGCAAAGTGCACACTTTTTAAAATGCATATTCTAGTTTAATTAAGAGTGTCTTTAGCTCTCATAGTTAAAGGATTTAATGAGTATAGACGTGCAGTCAAAACAAATGAGCTTAAGGAATAGATTATAGATCAGTGATTATATGAGAGTTATTTTACTGTGTGAGTAAAAATTTGTAATTGTGAGACTAAATTGATCAGTTAGCTTTTAACCCTGCAGTCACACACACACACTCACATACTCAATTCTGATAAACTCACTAATGAAATAATAATTTGAATAGCAAATAAGATGCAGCTGAATCTCTGAATGTTTTCTAGATTAGGTTTGTTTTCTTTTTCTTTCCCATGATGTCCTTACTGTAGAGGAAGTACTTATTTATTGTGTTTGCCAACAAATTTTACTCTGAGCACATTAGTTGGCTGATAGAAACCTTCTACCAAGGAATACTAATTTTAGACAAAGTTCTATCTGCTGTGGATGTAGCTTTTTC
This sequence comes from Myxocyprinus asiaticus, assembly GCF_019703515.2. Taxonomy (NCBI): domain Eukaryota; kingdom Metazoa; phylum Chordata; class Actinopteri; order Cypriniformes; family Catostomidae; genus Myxocyprinus; species Myxocyprinus asiaticus. The sequence continues at coordinate 4,238,499 of NC_059355.1, forward strand.
CGCCACATGTTTTGCGACCTAAATGCAAATTGAAATATGAAACTATTTCTGCAGAGATGACAGACAAATCCAATCTAAGCAGATGTCTCTGGAATTATGATCTCAGAAACAAACAAATTACCCATTTCCAATCCCTGTTCTTCTTTTCCAGACAATGATTATAAAAATCTAGCTGTCTGCTAGCTGTAATTTCCAAAGAACACTCTCCAGGTCACAAACAGCTTTTTGCATGTACACAATAGAGACGAATATTGTAAAACGACTAAACAATGACTGAATGCAGAGGGGGACCACAGACATTTCATCCAGACAGAGATAATCACTCAACGATGTCTGATACTTTATTTGTCATCAGTGCATCAGCATCTGACTGTCTGCATGCTGTCTCTCTCAAATTAGATTTCAGTTTTTTGAATTTCAAATTGTAATTGACTGGAGCAAGTGCTACATGGATCTAAATGGTTGCTTATTTAAATCCGCTCCAACAAAGAAACCAACAGGCTTTTCTTTGATGCTGACAGTATGATTTTGTAAATAAAGCAACAGTTTTAAAGCTTCAGTGTGGAGAACAGATCCACAGTGGTTTAGCACATGAATCCTATGATCATTACAAAGCTGCTTTCAGCACTGAGCTGTTTCGATCTGAAAATAAATGAGTAATAAATACACCAATCAGCCACAACATTAAAACCATGTGCCTAATATTGTGTAGGTCCCCCTCGTGCCACCAAAACAGCACCAACCCACATCTCAGAAAAGCATTCTGAGATGCTATTCTTCTCACCACAGAGCTGTTACCTGAGGGTACGTTTACACGACAGTGATGTACTAAAAACCGAAAAGTTTTTCCTTATGCGTTTTTGAAAAGTTTCGTGTACAGACGACAACGTTGTCAAAACGATCCCGCTGTATTATGCATGCCAGGCCAGTAGTTGGCGATGTCACTTTGTAAAGAAACACTACGCGCCTGCGCACATAAGCATTCTTCCACAGAGCAATGAATACAAACAATGAAGATGGCGAAAGCATCGAGCAATTTTGTCTGGACAGACGATGAAGTTGCTTTATTACTACAAGTGACCCTGGACTATAAAGCACGCCACCTATTTAAGGACTCCAACTGGTGATATCATATTGGTCTGTTCGCCCTGGAGGTAAGGACGAAGTTCTCGAAGTTCATGCCTATAGACTGAACATGTAATACGGGTGCGCATGACGTCATCGGTTTCACAAATTCGTGTTTTTTTTCTATGTTTACATGGAGACGATAATGGCAGAACGCCGTTGTCGTGCAAACGAACAGCCAAAACGCATAAAAAGTTTTCCATTTTTAGTTGAAAACGTTGTCGTGTAAAAGACCCCTCAGTTACCATAGACTTTGTCAGTTCGAAACAGTCTGGCCATTCTCTGTTGACCTCTCTCATCAACAAGGCATTTCCATCCACAGAACTGCCGCTCACTGGATGTTTTTTGTTTTTGGCACCATTCAGTAAATTCTAGAGACTGTTGTGCGTGAAAATCCCAGGAGATCAGCAGTTACAGAAATACTCAAACCAGCCCATCTGGCACCAACAATCATGCCACGGTCCAGATCACTGAGATCACATTTTTTCCCCATTCTGATGGTTGATGTGAACATTAACAGAAGCTCCTGACCCGTATCTGCATGATTTTACGCACTGCACGGCTGCTTCACAATTGGCTGATTAGATAATCGCATGGATGATTGTTGGTGCCGCTCTGTACAATTGTGGTGAGAAGAATATAATCTCAGAATTTTATTCTGAGATGTGGGTTGGCACTGTTTTGACGGCACGAGGGGGACCTACACAATATTAGGCAGGTGGTTTTAATGTTGTGGCTGATAGGTGTAAGTTATGGCCACTTTTTTTATGGCCATATTCATAGAACGCGATAACTTCCTGGTTCCCATGGGACAAGAACCCATGTCTCGGAGAATGTGCAGTGATTGAACACATCTGAATTGATGGAAAACTGTCTGATGGGGTATGCCGCTTTTCAGTAATTTCAGGAGATTTAGGGCTGCAATTTACGATTATTTTGATAATCAACTAATCAAATGATTATTAGAACAAGCCAAAACAAAAACAAAGCAAACTTTTTGTTGCAGTATATAATGGGGTGAAGACTACACTCTCTCACCTCTCTGTTCACTTCAGTCCATCTTTAACTCACAAAAAACAAACTCTCTCTTCTTAAAAAAGCTGCATTGCAATTTTCTTTATGGTAAGAAACACACAGACACACATTATGATTCAATATGATACAAATGGTATAAAGCTGAATAAACCTCCTAGATCATGTCTGAATTTCCACAACAGTCTGGAATTCTTTGTATACTGATTGTTCTTGGACAGATTTTTTTCAATATTTTTTCTGCGGAACGATCCAAAAACACTTTAGACTGCAGTGCAGTCCATTGAAGAGACTGTACGTCTATCCCTCACAGCCTCGTTGTTATTCCCATTAAAAATCAAGGATGGTGCTAGTGTGAATAAGGTCTTAATGCTCTCATAATTTGACACCTACATCACCTGAAGCTGTTTGCGGCCACGTGCGTCTCTCTCTCTCTCTCTAACTGCAGCCTCCGGCTCCCCTTTATCTCACTCTCCCGCTGATCAGCGCCGGCTGTGCCCGGCCACGCCCTCCTCCTCGTCACAATATGATCTCATGTTATGTTAAATGAGATCAAACGACTATTCGACAACGAAAATTTTTGTTGACAATTGTTTATTGTCGACATTGTCGATAACGTCGACTAATAGTTTCAACCCTAGTCCGAATGGGGTCGCTTTCAGGATACATAAACATTTGGAAGCAGTGTGTTGATTTCCTGTGTGATTCTGTTTAAGGGTCAACCGATATATCGCAGAGACGATAAATCAAATGATATTCTGTATTTTTAAATAATCGGCATTGGCCAATACATTTTCCAGTCTGTTTCTCAAGCCAAACTATCACAGTTACGTGCTGTGTGTCACTACATAGACTGGCTTGCATCAGCGTCTCATTTAAAGTGTACTGCGTATCAGAGCCATGACAGAATCGCAGGAGCTCATTTCACTTAAAGTGCTCTGTTTTATTCTCTCTCTTTCTCTTCTCAATAGTATCAATACAAATTGTATCATAGACCATCTGCAAATATGCAGATATCTCGTTTAAACAGATGTAATTAACAAACCTAAAAAAACTTGCGCAAATCCAGCGTTTTCTTCCTGTGGAGTGCTCATATTTGTTTCTCTGAAGCATGAATTATATCAGCCTGGATCAAAACTCAGTTAACTCAGTTAGTGGTTAACTGAAAGCTGTCAGGAGATTGTTGCTCACTGGATCCGCACGAGCGCGAGAGAGTAACTTCAAAATAAATGCGCTTCACGTGCGTTATAAGTGCATGTCAAATTCACTGTGCACTGTATGTAGAATTCGTTTGATTTAGTCTTTCATGAGAAAATTCGATTGCTAATGTGCACATGGTTGTGGACTACAGTATGGACTGTTGTTATTTTTCTTCTTCCTAATACATTAACAAAAATGTTTATGTGCAAACACATTACTAACATTGGATAACTTAACATCAGCCAGGAGAAACGGCTATCTACCATTTAATATACAAAAAAATAAAATGTAATTTTTTGGGGGTTTTTTGTTTTACAAAGTTAAAGTGTGAATTTTTTGTAAATGTATTGCTTAATAAAAGTTCAGTCATTTTATTTTATATTTTAATCAAAAGTTATCTACGTCATTCATTTGTGTGATATATTGGCATTATATCGGCCACCCTGCTCTCTGGATATCTGCATTGACCATTAAAAAAAAAAAAACATATCGGTTGACCACTAAACATGTAAACTCATGTTTGCATGATGTGTTTCTCAAATTAATTATTCAAGGAATTAGGCATTATTCTTATAGGAATATTCTGGTTTAAAATTAAGTGACACTTTGTCAACAGCACCTAAGGCACACTGTCAATTACAAGAGAAAATAATTTGGACTCACTCATCTTTCAGTTTGCAAAAACAAGCAAAAAATGCATTGACATTTATGCACTACAAAGAAAGTCTATGGGGCAAGCATTAAACGGTCACCCTATAGACATTCATTGTAAGTGCATTTCTGCATACATTTTTTTTTATTTCTTTTTTTTTGGTCTTTTTATACAAACTGAGGTATGAGTCCAATTTATTGCTGTGGTAATCATAACTTGTACTGAACCTGGAATATTCCTTTAATTCAAACTAGAATTGGGCAGGATAGTCGAACTAGTCGATTGCTGAAGTTCACTAGTTTTTCTAGATTTTATTTTTTAGCTTAAATATTTTTTAAGCAGCACTGCTTGAAAGGGATTCAATTTAGATACTTAACTTCTCTGAAAGGGTTTTAGTGTGCTTTGCTTTAGTGTACTAACTGTCTACCAGTACTGTCAGCACAGTAAAAACCCTGTCTGAGGGTTATAAAATTTAGCTGACTATTAATTGTCAAACAATAATTGTTGGTGGTGATTAATTGTCTGTTTTAGGGCTTTCATGATTATGGCGATTAGTTGTCATGCAAATTGTCATACTTAAGGTGGGCGTCATAAGTACTATATGTACTAAGGGATATATGATTTATTTTAAGGCTTTTAAAACTTATTAAAATATTGCACATTGGTAGAATGGCTAGAAAAAATATTTAAAATTTCAAAATATTTCCAAATATTTAAAATATGTTTCTCTTTTTGGCCAAATTTAGCCTTGGTCCATTTTACATTTACACTGTTGTTTTTGGAACCCAGCCATCCTGAATCGCTAGTCACTAAAAAGGTTTCCATTATTTAACACAAGGCCAAATCTGCATTTTGATTGGGTTACAGTGATGTGCTGACCAACAGATTTCTTTTTCAAAGATCCTTCAGGTATGCTCATGGTTATCATAGGGATATTGGTTGCTTTGGTGCAGATCTGAGTGTGATTGTCATGTTCATGTATGCCTAAATGAACCGAGCTAAGGAAGAAAACACACCAGGTTCCGAAACAAATGCTCCAAATGAGCCAGGTGTGAAAACGCCCTGTGAATCATAAGGCCAGTGTCCATTAGACCTCTCGTCAAATCCGTAAGCCTTAGCAAGACCTGGCAGTTTTCACACTTAGTTTGTTTCAGGGGTCTGACAGCAGTTTGCATGAATTTTGACATAAATGTGAATGCTCCAAACAATCTCAGACCCCTTAATAATAAACCAAATCGAGAGCATCTTGGGAGGTGGTCTGAGTGTGGTTCTCTTTACGTTAAATTAAAGTGAAACCAGAGCGCTTTGTATTTACTATCAAAACCCTCGACTTTATTTTAGTGGGAGTTTGGTGTGAACCTCCGCAGACTGCACATGCATCAGAACGCTTCAGAATTAGTTAATGTTCAGACTGATCTCACAGTGAATTCGGAAATAGGAGGTTGACTTTTCTTGAGCTAAACTCAGTCTGTGCAAAATTCAAAGCACTTCCCCCAGTGGCTGAAGTGAGATGTGGTTTCGAACGTAAGGGCACATGTGAGGGGAGATTGTCAGAAGCTTGGCATAATTGGGCAGATATTATGGGTACTGAAACATTCAGAAGCAACATTCTGACTTCCTGTGTGATTATGTAACAATGTTCATGCGCTCTTCAGGCACTGCACTGAGTGTGACCCACAGTGCAGCTCAGTGAAACGGTTGAAGTTCATCTGGAGTGCTCACATAATGCAAATACACGCAGTTAATGGCAGTTATATGTTCGCTTAAAATTCTCTTATTTGGATAGTAAAATGTGATTGCAATTTGAAGCGTACAAAAATTGCGGTTATCTCAGATAATCACAGTTGGATATAATAATTGCAATCAGAGGATTAATTATTAATCGCGACTGGCCTAGCAGAGCTGTTTTGAAGTTGTCCTGTGAGAATGTTATCATACCATTTAGGGATGAACGGTTTGGACAAAAAAATCTAATTACGATTATTTTGAAAAATATTGCGATTGACATGCTATCTCATTTTTATCAAGTGCGCTTTGAGTATGTGTAATATAGAGGACAAAGCTGCGCAAATACAATAAGCACAGCGAGCAGCATGTGCAGACCATGTATTTAATTCTTTCACAGCCTTTGTGATTTGATAATCACATTACGCCATATGGCGATTGGATCTTTTTCTTAAATCAACAAAGATTTTACCTATAATATTTTAGCTGCTGTGAGTAATCAAGTTTTTGCCTTCACTAGTTTATTTTAAATGGTCCTGTGGAGTGATATATCATTTTTTTATGTATTTTTTTCTCCCCAATTTGGAATGCCCAACTCCCAATGTTCTCGTGGTGGAGAGGTGACTTGCCTCAATCCAGGTGGCGGAGGACTAATCTCAGTTGCCTCCACGTCTGAGACCGTCAATATGCACATCTTATCACATGGCTTGTTGAGCGCATTACCACGGAGACATAGTGCGTGTGGAGGCTTCACGCTATTCTCCGCAGCATCCACTCACAACTCGCCACACGCCCACCGAGAGTGAGAACCACATTATAGCGACCACGAGGAGGTTACCCCATGTGACTCTACCCTCCCTAGCAACCGGGCCAATTTGGTTGCTTAAGAGACCTAGCTGGAGTCACTCGGCACGCCCTGGATTCAAACTCGCGACTCCAGGGGTGATAGTCAGCGTCTTTACTCGCTGAGCTACCCAGGCCCCCAATATATATACATTTTTAAATAATAGTCCATGTACTGTAGAATAATCTCTCAATATTAGATCACAAAAGCTGTGTGCATAATAATTAGGGATGCACTTATACCACTTTTTCTCTCGCAATCCGATTCCGATACCTGAACTCGGCTGATAACAATCCTGATCCAATACCATTTTCTTTTTTCTTAATCAGTTTTAAAAATCTATACTTCACTGTGCGGAACTGATTGGGAGTACTCTTTTGTATGCAAAGCCCTTTTCAATTCACAGTGCTGTTGTTTGTCTTCAAGAGACTTTTTTTTTAAAACTCACCGTAGTAGTGTCAATAGGACTACTTTAATGGTGCTTTTATGGTTCTTTTATTTCATTTTTGGAGCTTGACAGTGATGACCATGACTAACATACAGTATTGGATTTTGATTGGGCTCATTGGACCGATACCCAATCCATCTAAAAACACCAATATTGGAGCCGATACCGATCCAATGACTATTTGCACCCCAGTGTAAATAGCATCTGCCACACAGTGCAGCTGTAGTATTTGCACCCCAATAGTCTGATGGAACCACAGAAATATACGACAAACTAGACAGTTGATGTCGCTGCAGTGCCATGGGGTGTAAAGACGATGTGAATGTGTAGTGTCATCCTAGCAACCCCGTTTCGATTCCGCCTTTTGTCACACATTTTTTTTACCATCCGATTTCCTGTTTCCACCCTTAATATTTCCTTTAATACTACTCAAAATAATAAATAAAATTAAAACAAAGGTTGATTTCATCATTTTGTCATTTTCATCACTGTGTTATACTGTAATATTACTATAGTAATATTGTAGTAACCATGTTTTTTGGCATAAACCATAGTTTTAATGCAATTAATGGTGTGGTTACTACAGTAATATGGTGGTAATATAGTAACCATTGTTAATTGTGTTTACTATAATTTTACTACAAAATACCATGGTGAAACTATGGTTACAGTAGTAAAACCAAGATTATTTTTTCTAAGGGAAGGTTAAGGTTAGGTTTATGGGTAGGGGTTGTTGTAGGGTGTCTGTGGGACTCTAAATAAACACAATAAACATGCTGCAGTGATGCCTATACTGTATGTTAGTATTTAAATAGAGCGCAATAGTGCCCCACCCACTTATTCAGCGTGTGGGTTTCGTAAGTATTTTTCCCATTAATTTTTTTGCATAGGCCTCCATAAAGAGTTATAAGCCATGAACCAAACCAACCAGCTCCGAGGTGAATCAGAACATCACAAACAGGCAAAAAAGTTTTTGAAAATGGGGAAAAAAAGACAACAGTTCAAGGCTTATTACTTACCGTCTTTCACGAGCGTACAAACTACAATCCCATGAAGCATTGCGAATGATGTAATTGAATAAAAAACTATGGGAATATATCAAACAGTTGATTTTAGGTTGTTGATTATACATACAGGAACAATATATTTTAAGTTTATTGCAAAATATTCCGACATGTACAGTTAAATATGTCGTTTAAGGGTAAAGGGAGACCGACTCGATCACATCACTCACAGGGCGTCATGGGATTGGGCTGTTGCTCCGAGGCAAATTTTGAGGTCTTTGTTGGCCGAGGTTCTCTGATTGGTGAAGCGTTCTCTGCTGTACCATGGGTAATGTAGTTTACCAGGAATTCCGCTCTCAAACACGCTATTTAAACAATGAATTTGAAACAACACAGACGGATGGCTTAACAGAAGCATATACAATCGATAAACAGCCTCGGAGCTCAAGGTAGGTCTGTCTTGAAATGTTTATAAGCTATCATTAAAAATCAATTAGTCTATGGAAAAATTTAATGGGATTTTCACTTCCTTAACCAGTCTGTTGCACTCTATATGGGGGCAAATAGTAGCAACCATTATTTGCACCAGGGTTGCGGTGCAAATAATATCTGGCACTGTGTTCACTGAGGTGTAAATAGCACATACCATTATTTGCACCAGGTTGCAAATAGCATCTGCCTAATAATTATAAAATACTTAAAGGTGCACTCAGTAACTTTTTGTTTGTGTCATCTTGGACTTACAGTGACACCTAGTGGTGTGGATGCAGCATCATACAAAATCAATAGGTTTCAGTAACAGGTGCCATTGTAGAAATTCACTATTCACAATCAGCCATGATTAATTTAATCCAAGAGTGAAAGTGTCCAATAACAAGACGGTTACTGAGTTTAAGCGAGTAGTATTCAGCTGGTTATATGATTCTAAAATGGCAGCCCCCATGAGGGTGCCCATGCCCCATATAGAATAAAACAGCTTTTATAAGGTTACTGGTTTGATTAGAGTCCTCATCTCATGTAAGTGCTCAATTAATTTCCTTAGGAGTAAAAATTTTTTAATGGGGGTAAAAATTACTGAGTGTACCTTTAACAAAATGCTGTTTAAAATAGTGTTTGACTGATTATAGCATGTCACAATGCAGGACTTTCCAAAACTATTTCATGTCAAGTACCCATAAACAGTGCTGCTTTATATTGCACCATTGTCCTATTTTGAAAACTTTTCTTAACCCTGATCTTAAAAACAGCATTCCTCTTGTATGTGTGTTACTTAACTTATTTTGGCCTCAGTAAACCAGCAGAAATGCCTATCCTCTTTTGAAGATTAGTTCCTGTACAATAATAGTTTCTACAAAATTAAGATGTGTTTGCATGCTTAAAGATATCAGAAGCAGCTCTAGGCATAGAGACAAAAATTGTCTCTTTGATAATGAGTTACTTGACTGAAAGATTTGCTTCTAAAAATTTCAAGGCAATTTAAATAAAAAAATAAAAAAATAAATAAATAAAAATAATCTTTGTGAAATGAGGTGGCAAGTTTAGTGTCCTAAAATAGTCCACCAAATCAAGGACCTTCCTAAAATGAAGTTTGGGAATTTACCATCAAGCAAAATCCAGGACACTACAGAAGTCACTTCAAATTGTTAAAAGGTACACAGTCTGCCAAAGAGCCAACATGATGGGTTTTAACACATCAGGTGGAGGAACACAAGCTATGCCAGATGAAAGGCATATTCCCACTTCAGAACGTGTGTAGAAAGAGATTCAGAGAGTCATGTAAGCTGTCCGCCCTGAGACTTCCTGGGAGTGTCCCTCTGGGTGCGGTCCAAATAAAATTGTCCCCTTTGCCAAGAAAGTCTATTTTGCTCCCAGAGACCCCCACCGCCTTCTTTAGAATGCATTCATTACACCATTTCCTCTCTAGGAGAAAACAGGAAACATACCCTGGGGATAAGAAGCAGTGGAATGAGGCTGAGATTAACAAAACTATAATCCCTCTCACAGTATTTCGGCTCTCATAACAGATTTTTTGCATGACTGTAAAGACAATTGTCACATGTCTTTACAGGGTCAATGCTTGTTTGGACCATAGCAGAATATTATAATTTATTTTTAGTCCAATTCCAAATTCCAAACTGCTTTGCGGTTGCTCTGCTGCACTTAACACTTGAACTCATTGTGTTTGTTCCATAAAGAGAAACTATGCCAGCCAATTAACCTAATCTGTGTTTTTGCCCCCAGATATCATAAAGAATATAATTTGGATGAAGGAAATATTACACACAGTTTGTTGTTGTAGAATTGGACATCTCAAGGTTATTACTTGTGGCTAGATGGAGCAGTATTGATTTACGGCATTGCTGTATGTGTTTGTTTTCTGCCAAAAACAAAGTTTGTGTGCATAGATTACTAAAGCCATCCCAGCTTTCAACAATGCTTTTAAAGTATTCGGTCAAGTCTCACATAGCCACACTTTTGACTATCAGCATACTGTAAAGTCTGGTCCACTTTGCACATTATTCTGTCAAAGAATCTCCTATAGAGCCCATCTGACAGGAAAGTAATGCGACAAACATTACCCAGCACTAATCTCAAGCCTCTTAAGCCTCGTTTTATCAAGCACTGATTTAGTTTAAAAACACTTTACCCTCCAGAATGTAAATTTTTATTGGCAAGAAAACTGATTGCTTGCCAAATTAAAATGATGTCTTATTTTTAGTGATAGACTGATATGGGTTTTTTAATGGCCGATGCCGGTATCCAGAGAGCAGGGTGGCCAATAGGCTGATACAATGGTGATATATCACACAATTTTATATAGTAAATAACATAAACATAAAACTGCTAAAAAATGAACAAACTCTTATTTAGCACTATATTTACTCAATTTCACACTAACCTTTAACTTTGTAAAAAAAGAATCTAAAAATTATGTTTTAAATGGTAGATTGCAGTTTCTTCTGATTTCTGTTTAGTCATCAAATTTTAGTGATTTATTTGCACATTGAAATTGTTAATATATTAGGAAGAAGGAAATAACAGTACACACAGTAGTCCAGCAACCATGGATATCCACGTTAGCAATCACATTTTCTCAAAAAATACCAAATCAAACCAATTGTTCATACAGTGAATAAGACATTTACTCATAGCACACGTGAATCGCTTTTACTTTGAAGTTGCACTCACGTGCTCATGCAGATCCAGCGTGTGCAGCAATCTCCTGACAATTTAAACGGCTTGGATTGCCTACTTGGATTGTTACGGACTGACCATCATGATTTGTGAATCAGAGGAACTTTTAATCCTGATCCTAAAGTTTTGATTCTGGCTGATAGAATAGGTGCTTCAGAGGAAGAAATTAGATGAGCGCTCGATGGGAAGAAAACGCTGGATTTTCGTGAGGTTCGTGAATTACATCTTTTTAAATGAGAGACGTATATAATAGAAGTTTTATTGTTATTTGCCTTTCATCATTAGAAAAGTTGCAGGGAACTGTTGAGGAGAGACTGTTACAATACATGCTTCAGAGGAAGATTTATGAGCATTCCACAGAATGCTGGATCTGCTGAAGTTGTGTGAGGTTTGTTTATTACATCTGTTTAAACAAGATATGTGCATATTTGCAAACTGTATATGATATTATTTTTATTTATATTTGCTTTTCTATTATTAGACAAGACAGTTAAAAGTTACAGGGAACTGTTTAGGAAAGAGAGAGGGAGAATGAAACAGGTGAGCACTTTAATATTATGAGCTCAAATGGGTCTGCCGCGGCTCTGATATGCGGACCATTTAAATGGCACTGTGTTGCACACCAGACAATTATTGTAGTAACACGATGGCACGTAACAACAAAATGAACTGTGACTGGTCGTTTACATGTCTCAGTCGCTTCAAAAGATTAGTCAAATTTAAGAAGAAAAAAAATGCACATTTGAACACTTAAACTATGCATTAAAATTTTAGATGTGTGCAAGCACTGATGATGACTAAAGAACGATCACATTCTTGCGCTATAAAAGGCTACTGTAACACTACTTAGTGGAAAGGAGGAGGCGAGAAGCAGATTTCCTGGTTCAGGTAGGAGTTTTAATCTTGCACTCTGACTCTTACAGTTCACACTCGTCGGTTTTACAGGCAAGCATTTACTTAAACACTTCCAGTTCACTACACTAGTCATATAACAGAATGACACGTCGTGGCATTTCTTGCGCCAGTCTCTCTCTCACCGCGTCTACGTGCAGTGTGGCTCTTTTATGCCGCTCTCCCCTTGCTCACTGAAATTAGAGACAGGTGTTAGACATAATTTAGCTCAGGTGTAAGCACCCTTACCGCTTTCTCTCTCTCCGGAGAGATGCTTGACCACGGCCCCGCTGCCACATATCCCCACCGCCCGACTCAGGCCGGGGAGGCATCCGGCCTGCCTACCACTCCCCCCCATTCCTGGAAAGGAAGTCGGCGACAGCCATCTGCGCTCCCAGTCTGTGGACCACCTTGTACTTAAATGGCTGAAGAGCCAGGTACCAATGGGTGATCCGCGCGTTGGTATCTTTCATGTGGTGGAGCCACTGGAGCGGGGCGTGATCGGAACAGAGGGTGAAGGCCCGCCCCAACAGGTAGTATCGGAGAGTGAGGACCACCCACTTGATGGCGAGACACTCCTTTTCCACCACCTGCGAGAGTACAGCCCCCAGCCCCCTGTTTGAAGCATCTGTCTGTAAAACAAAAGGGAGAGAGAAGTCAGGTGAATGTAAAAGCGGCCCCCCACAAAGTGCGGCTTTAACTTGCGTGAACGACCGCTGACACTGCTCCGTCCACTGGACCAGGTCTGGAGCTCCCTTTTTAGTGAGATCAGTCAGCGGGCTGGTGACGTCTGAATAATTAGGCACGAACCTTCTATAATAGCCAGCCAGCCCCAGGAACTGTCTCACCCCCTTTTTTGGTCTTGGGCCTCGGGCAGGTCGCAATTGCTGCTGTCTTGTCAATTTGGGGACGCACCTGCCCGTGGCCCAAGTGGAACCCCAGATACCGTTCCTCCACCCGCCCAATTGCGCACTTCTTTGGGTTTACTGTGAGTCCCGCTCGGCGCAGCGATCTCAGAACCGCCCTCAGATGTTGCATGTGCCGCTACCAATCATTGCTGTAAATGATGATGTAATCTAAATAGGCAGCGGCATAACCTGAATGCGGTCTGAGGATTCGGCCCATGAGACGCTGAAACGTAGCCGGGGCTCCAAACAAACCGAACGGAAGTGTCACAAACTGGTGTAATCCAAACGGTGTGGAGAAGGCGGTTTTTTCACGCGAAATTGGTGTCAAGGGGATCTGCCAATAACCCTTCGTCAAATCCAATGTCAAATAAAATCGAGCAGTGCCCAACCGATCGAGCAACTCATCAACGCGAGGCATTGGATACGCATCAAATTTAGACACACGAACCATACAGACCCATCACACTTAGGCACTAGAACAACTGGGCTGGACCAATCGCTGTGGGATTCTTCTATTACCCCCATATCGAGCATTGCATCCAATTCTTCCAGAACGATTTTCTTCTTGTGTTCGGGTAATCGGTAGGGGTGGCTACGTACCACAACCCCCGGCTCGGTCTCGATGTGGTGGTGAATGAGGTTTGTACGCCCCAGTAGAGGGGAGAACACATCCGCAAACTCTTGTTGCAACCTAGCAACCTCCGCGAGTTGACTCAGTAAGAGGTGGTCTCCGCAAGTGACCGGGGTGAACTGTTTATGTTTTGAACTCGCCTCCGGTCCGAGCTACGCCTTCTCAGGAACTACCGTAGCCAACGTCACAGGGACCGCCTCCTTCCACAATTTCAGGAGATTGAGGTGGTATATTTGACGTGCGCCCCCTCTATCGGTTCGTTTAACCTCATAATCGAGATCTCCCACTCGTCGTGTGACCTCAAAGGGTCCTTGCCACTTGGCGAGTAATTTAGAGCTCGATGTGGGAAGCAATACAAGCACTTTATCTCCCGGTGCAGATTCCCTTAGCTGAGTTCCCCTGTCATACAGTCGGCACTGTCGTTCTTGAGCTTGGAGCAAATTCTCCTGTGTTAGCTGCCCCAAAGTGTGGAGTTTTGCTCTAAGATCAAGAACATATTGAATTTCATTTTTACTGTTTGAAGGTCCCTCCTCCCAGGCCTCTCGCAATACATCAAGCACACCGCGTGGGCATCGCCCATACAGCAGCACGAATGGGGAGAAGCCAGTGGAGGCTTGCGGGACCTCTCGTACTGTAAATAACAGGGGGTCAAGCCATTTATCCCAATTTCTATCATCGTCGTGCACGAACTTACGAATCATGTTTTTGATGGTTTTATTAAATCGTTCCACCAGGCCATCCGTTTGAGGATGGTACACGCTGGTGCGAATTGATTTAATACTCAACAATTCGTACAGCTCACGTAGTGTCCGTGACATAAACTTTGTGCCCTGATCAGGGAGGATTTCTTTCGGAATCCCCACCCGGGAGATTATTTTGAAGAGTGCCTCCACAACACTGCGTGCTGAGATGTTGCGAAGAGGCACTGCTTCCGGATACCGTGTCGCATAGTCCGCTAGGACCAATACAAAGTGATGTCCGCGTGCTGACCGTTCTATTGGCCTGAAGAGGTCCATTCCAATTCTCTCAAAAGGGACCTCGATCAAGGGAAGAGGGCGCAATGGCGCTTTTGGGGTGGCCGGTGGGTTAACCAGCTGGCATTCGCGGCATGCCGCACACCACCTGCGGACATCGCCGCCAATGCCCAGCCAATGGAAGCGGGCTATTAGATGGTTCAGTGTTTTCCTTTCTCCTAAGTGACCCGCCATGGGATTATAATGAGCTGCCTGGAATACCATTTCCCGACGGCTCCGTGGAATCAAAAGTTGGGTTGTGTCCTCTTTAGTCTGAGCGTCCTGTGTCACTCTATACAACCGCTCATTTATAATCGCAAAATAGGGGTATGAAAGGGCAATATCAGGCTGGAGTCGTTGACCATCGATGACTCTCACTTGGTCGAAGGCGTGTTTGAGGGTTTCGTCTCGCGACTGCTCCAAAGGGAAATCCCCCTCAGGGTATTCCCTGAGAAGGGGAGGGGCTGCAGCCTCTCCCCCTCTCTCGTCATTATGACGTGGAGCTGTCGAGGATGGCCCCGGCTCTGCCTCCCCAGAGCATCGCACATTGCACATCTCCCTAATTTCACACAGGACCCATCCACACAAATTCCCTTTAATAAAACTCTAAAGTCAGGCCAATCAGTCCCCAAAATCAGCGGAAGGGTGAGGCGGGAACTAACCGCGGCCTCCACTCTATGCTTTTTCCCCAGGAATTTAAGCGTCAGGGTCACCACCGGATACTTGTGAATATTCCCGTGCACACATTTCACCCTCACCGTTTTAGTTGTGCCCAAAGACTCTGGTTGAACCAAGCGTTGGTGGATAGTGGTTTGATTAAACCTGGTGTCCACCAATGCTTGGTGAGTACCCCCCTTGACACTTACCGGTATCCGGTACGCTCCGGCCTGGTCGTGGGCAGCCTGCGGGAGGACAGAGACCCGCACCACTGTCCCCAGCTCCATCAGAGGGCACTGATCCCGGAAGTGGTCCGTGTCCCCGCGCCTCCAGCAGGCTGGTCCAGGCGCTACGCCCGCACAGGTCAGCGGGCGCCCCTCCCCCCCGAGGGGGAGAGCGGCGGGCATCGGGGTAGGGGAAGGTGTTGCCTCCCACTCCCCGGGAACTGGTCTCGGTGTCTGAAGTCCTCCTCATCTGCGTGGGGCAGGAACAGGCCCTGGGGAGAGAGCAGAACGAGAGGAGAGAGGGGAGGGGAATGAGACAGGGGGAGGAGAGAGAGAGTAGGAGGGCTCTTCCGCCCTCGGGATCGCCGCCATGTGGTCCTCCGCAAGCCGGACGGCTTCCTCCAGTGACGCGGGGGGTGGCACTGGACCCACTCCGCCGCCCCTTCGGCAGTCGATGTATTAATTGCTCCAGTACCACCTGGTTGATGATCCCGTTGACGCCGCAGTCCCTCGCTAGCAACCATCTTCGGCAGGCGTCGCGGAGCCGTTGGGCGAAGGCAAACGGGCGGTCGGAGCTCTCCAGCTTCAGGCTCTGGAAGAGTTGACGACTTTCTTCCGGACTCCGACCAACCCGTTGCAGGAAGGCTTTCTTTAAGTCTCCGTAAGCCAGGAGGCTTGTCGCTGGCAGTTGTTGAGCCGCGAGCTGGGCTTCCCCGGACAGTAGCGGGATGAGTCGGGCCGCCCACTGGCCAAGCGGCCAGCCCCAGATCTCAGCGGTGCATTCGAACATGTCCAGGAACGCCTCTGGGTCGTCCGCCGTCCCCATCTTCTGTAACGCAGGCGGGGGTAACGGCGTGTGGTTGTCCGGGGTTGCGGCTGGGGATGCCTCCTGGCTGAGGAGGCTCCGGATCGCCTGTCGGTCCTCTGCTTGAGCATGCATGAGCTCCACAAACCGGCGGTCTTGATCTTGCCGGAGCTCAAGCAGGGTTTGCTGGTGGGTCCGATGTAAGCCAGCGAGGGCTTGGAGGATCTCAGCCAACTGGGAGGACTCTACGGGGCGACTTCCATCCATCTTCAAACCTTTTCCCGGGTTACAGCACCAGTGTAACACTACTTAGTGGAAAGGAGGAGGCGAGAAGCAGATTTCCTGGTTCAGGTAGGAGTTTTAATCTTGCACTCTTACAGTTCACACTCATCGGTTTTACAGGCAAACATTTACTTAAACACTTCCAGTTCACTACACTAGTCATATAACAGAATGACACGTAGTTGCTTTCTTGCGCCAGTCTCTCTCTCACCGCGTCTGCTGGCGGTGTGGCTCTTTTATGCCGCTCTCCCCGTGCTCACTGAAATTAGAGACAGGTGTTAGACATAATTTAGCTCAGTGTAAGCACCCTTACCGCTTTCTCTCTCTCCGGAGAGATGCTTGACCACGCCCCCGCTGCCACAGCTACTTTAGGTGCAGCACAACAAATAGGCTACAGTTTAACAGAAAGGTCTCAGGTTACACAGTGCTCCTGCATGAGATGCTGAATAAACATAAAAATGCGGCGAAACAATTAAAGATATTTTTCTAGCACGTGTTTACATAGAAAAACAAATGGTAAACTGGATGGTTGCAGAAGCGTTTGGTGTGAACAGCGCCTTAGGTGGAGGTCTTTGGCCATTGCGTCTTGTTCTGTTATCAGTGTTTCTTAGATTAAGCAGAGCTTTTTTTCTTTGTTTTACGCTTTGTCGGGAAAGTAGTTCAATTTGAAAATGCCTGTCTCGGGATCGCATTCTGTTCCATTATGTTGTCCTCCGTCTGTTTGAACAGCCGCTGGGCTCATAGTCTGAGCTGCTTCACCACTGAGTTCAATAGCTATATTCAGTACTATTGGGAATATTACTACCGTACATACAACTGTAATGAAGGAAAAACACTGTTGTATCGTTGTTATTAAGCTTGAGTCTGGGGTAGTACCACTGACACCATGTTAACATAGAACTGTCTCTTGAAGCGGTTTCCCCCTCATTTTACATTTTACTTAACATTTGAGAATATAAACCAACTAAAACTCTTTATTTTTTTTGATCTTATGCACATTAGTTTAAAATGAAATGCTCTTTTTTTTTTTTTTAACAGTCAAGAATTTTCTTTGCAATAATTTAACACTGTGCTTTATGGTATATGCTGAATGTAGTTATTGCGCCCTCTTTTAGACTAAGTAAACAACGTCAATTTAAAAATATGCTGACTTGAAAATTCTAATTTAATTACAATTTTGGTCAAATTTAATGTAAAAATTATAATTAAATTTCTCAACCCAGTTGACAGCACTACCCACATAACAGGGTTTACTGACATAAAGCGACAAAGTCGCTGGCAGTGTGAAAAGGGAATTACCTGTTTGTTCTAGGATGCTGTTGAATAAAAGCCTGTAAGTTTGCAACATGGTCCAGCTATGTAGGTTCATTTTAGGGTTCACTTTATTTATTTACTGTTGACATTCTGTTCAAGTTCAAGGTATTTTAAATGAGTTATGCTCTGCAGTTTGTTCACCTTCTGTGCTGAAATAATTAATAATGCATGCATTGTTTAGTATTTGTTATTAAATGCATTGAATTGTTTCATAGATTTCTAATTTTCAGATGCAAGAGTTTGTTTGTCAGTGTATAAGATTGGGATGTAAATTCTGTACCAGTAGCAGTTTCAATTCTTGTGGGATTTCTCCTTCTGCATTCATTCATATTTATCTTATTGTGCTTTGAGAGAAAGAAGTGGGGGAGAGAGAAAGAATGCTGTCAGGTGAACAATTAACATGTTGGAAAAGCATACAAAAGACAACAAAGTGTACAATCAATGTGATACAGAAAAAAAGATTTAGGGTGGAGATTAGCAGCTGTGCAATGCGTGCATTATAAAATACACTATTATGCAAATGAACAGCTGCCTGTGCCTCTGCCTGCTGGAAAACAGTGAAGTTTTCAGCTTCAAGTTACGAGAAACTCTCCGGAGTTTCACAGTAATCCACACAGTTACTCTTGTGAACTGGCTGAAAACACCAGCCAATAAATGCCTGCTACAAATACATGAGTTTCATGCTGAATTTGGATATTGTAAATTGATTCTCAAGAGCTATTTTCCATGGTTATTTTACAAACTGTAAATAAAGGTTGCATTTCCACGCTTGGAAAGTTTGTTCAATACTAAGCTATGCGAACCACCCTTGATAGTAAGCAAGTACACAGCACTATTGTATGGTGCTCTTCCTTTTGAAGTTTTCTGCTTATATCTGAGACCAGATTAAGATGTGTAGAATGTGAAATGTATCATTAATTGTGGTTGTCCATTGGTTTACACTTGTCTGTCATTTTCCATATCTCGGCAGTTTTTTTCATATTGAGAAACAGTTATAAGGGTGCTTCTTGTGAAACCTGTCAAGAATAAAATGTCCAAATTTGACTCCAAAATCAAAAGAATATCTAAAAAAAAAAATTATTGCATTTTATAAAAAAATAAATAAATGTATTATAGTACAAAAAATGCTGTTGTACATTTGAATTTATTTATTAAAATCAACATACATAAAAGGCATTACCAAGGGAGTGCTGTGATATTTAAATACTTTAAACATCATTGCACTCCCTTGATACTGCCTTTCATTTTTGTATATACTGTATATGATAGAACATTATAAATTAATTCTATTGTATGCATGTGTTGGGCAACTCCATGGAAATTTGAACCACATCATGGAAAAATAAAAAAGAAACAAAAACCCCTTTTTAAATTTGATATAATATTGGTTTAATGGATAATGCTGGCCATATTGCAATTTCAATCTTAATTCAATCAATCATGCAGCATTAATGGATATTACCAATGTCTCAAAAGTAAATAATGGGGAATCGGTATTGGGACACACATTTTGTATCTGTTCATCCTTAGCTCGAACCTATGACCTTTCAGGTACCAATCCATCTAACCACTATGCCACACAACCAACCACTACTATAATGATAGTGCTGTCAACTCTGCAGACAAGGTACATTAAGACTTCTGCACCAGACAGTAGCATTACTGTCCTCATGGGTATCTGTCTCTACATTCCTGTGCTTACTGCCTTTGTTTATGTAAGCGTACTCTAGACCACCGAGTCTTTAGTCAGTAATGACTTGGACATTTTTAAATCTCACTTTTTATTCAATCCCAAGACACAGCTCACAGGGTGACTTTACAGGTGTTTTGTATTACCTGTGTAGGGGGAGTCTTATCTCTCCTGTACCAGAAACGCTTTAGAGAGAAAGGGCCATAAATATCACCAGCATCCTCTGTTAAGCTGCCCCATTCAGTATTTCCTATCAAGCCTGCTCAGTTAGTTTAATCATGGTCTCTGGGGCTTTAATGTACATAATGATAATCTAAAGGCTAGGTGGTCTTCCGTTGTTAGTTCTTTGTGCTTTGTTTGCACAGAAGCGTGGGTTGTTTGGTCTTCGTTGCCTGCATAGTTTTCTTGTCTTCCCTCCAGGTCTTCTTTGAATCACAGCCAGAGAGGATATGGCTTGGAAGACATTCTAATTTACTGGTGGTTACATACATACTCCCTCCAAACAAATGCTTGCCCTGGTATATCTGTATCAGCACTGAAGCAAAGGCACCACTATTTATGACAATATAAATCTGTTGCTTTTCATGTGAGCTCTGAGGATCAGGAGCTGGCCTGGTTCACTGCCATAATGTCACCCGTTTTTTCTGTGCCGAAAGCATGTACCTGTATGTGTGTGCATGCATTAGGCAGACCTTTTAGTGGCTGAAAAATGCTCTATTGGTCTCTATTTGGCTTTGACTTCATAGCCTGCCTTTGTTCCTCATGCGGAGATGTGCCTTTTATGCGGACAAAAAATGCATTGGTTCCGAATATCTCGCACATTATTAAATAATGAGGTCTCCTCGTAATTATTTCAATTATTTCCTATCTCTCAATAAATTCAAAAATCAAGCCAGCATCGTTCATAAAAACATGATTTAAAAAGCTACATGATGTATTAAGATCTTTTATGAAGCAGCATCCACACGGGCATTGGGTTGACATGAATAGGTGGGCTGCACAAACTAAGATGGATGAATATAATTTCAAGCCTATTAGTTTGCAACCCCCACTCATCTCCAAAAATGACAAAACAGCTGGCACTGCCCATTACATGCAAGTTGCATATTTGCTTGCAACATTCATGATCTGCTGTGCTAGTGATGTGACAACAAATTAGCCTTAATGTTTTAACCGAAACTCACTTATAATCCACAAAGAATGGAAGAAAAAGCTCCAACAGTGCGAGTTATTTACATGACTAAGATAATGTGCAAGGTATAAACATGGCACTTGTTCTGTCTGCCAGCCTGCTGAGCTTATTTTAGGACCTTTCATTATGCAAGATGGTGAATTAAAAATTGTTGCCATTTGCTATTTTGACAATGTTATTATTGCTGCCAAGGGAATGGCAGCATGCACAGAGACATTTGTTGTTGTTGTTGTTGTTTGTTTCTTGTCCTGAGTCACAATGAAGTGACATGTGCTTGTTTTAACAGTTCTTGGGGAAAACATGCTCATTAATCATGAATTTTGTTTGTCTCACTGTTTTTGCCCTCAACGCATCATAAGCTGCATTGAATGCAACTGACTAAAAATACAAACCAGCAACAAGATTATGTCCACAGACTGCACCTTGTTAGAGAATGAGGGAAAACCAATTTAGCAAAGCGCACACTCTTTTACACGGACAATGTGACGATGCATCTTAAGGGATTTAATATATGTGCTGTTTAATGTTCTGCTCCAGTAATGCAGCTCTGTGAGCGTCTATGGCGGATTTGTTCTTGTGGGTCTTCTTGTGAAAATGCTTCTATTTTGCATTTGTTTTAAGTTGATACAGTTTGATGTCCTATTTTTGCTTGAATGTTAGCATGCATTTGAGCTGCCATAGGCAAGTTTGTGCAAAACCTGATCCATATTATCCCAGCGTGATTTGAGAATGTTCCAAAGAGATGTTCTTGTGGGCTTCAATGAAAGCAAGGAACTCTGACCTTTGTACAAAGGAGATGACACTGTCAATGACAAAAATGTGCTTGTTTGATTAGTAACCTTGATTAGTTTCTTTGTTTTAATTTATTTATTTTAGTTATTTCCATTAAAATTCACATGTACCTGGGGACAAACAGTGCACCAATTTTTTTTCTTTTTGCAGGTTTAAACTAGACCATATTTACACCTGGTATTAAGTCAACAGCGATCAATAAAGGTGTGAAAGGGGTGTGAAACATTTGTGATCAGATCACTGAAACCACATATGGAGGTAGTGAAACACACCTGACCGCATTGCATTTAAGGTTTAAATGCTAATTTGTCCTGATGCGTCCCAGACAGAAGCAAAGCACCAACCACTCACTCGCCAATTAAACACTGCACTAAAACAAGAGTGTTAAACTTTGCTGGTTACAAGCAGCTTTAAAAGGAAATAACCTTCTGATGCGAACATTTAAAAAAATATATACATATACACAGTGTTGGGGAGTAACGGATACATGTAACGGGATTATGTATTTAAAATACAAAATATAAGTAACTGTATTCCACTACAAGTTACAATTTAAATCATTAGTAATTAGAAAACAGATGCATTCAAAAAGTATTTTGATTACTGAAGAGATTACTTTGCATTTTATTGTCATTTGTTTCATTTAATATTTAGTCCTTTCAGATGGAAAAATCTATACATATAAATGATGTGATCCAAAGTGCATTTGAACAGCGGTGAAACACTTTCTTACGATGTGTTACTTCTCTGTCTGCTCGTATGAATGTACAGGTGCATCTCAATAAATTAGAATGTCGTGGAAAAGTTCATTTATTTCAGTAATTCAACTCAAATTGTGAAACTCGTGTATTAAATAAATTCAATGCACACAGACTGAAGTAGTTTAAGTCTTTGATTCTTTTAATTGTGATGATTTTGGCTCACATTTAACAAAAACCCACCAATTCACTATCTCAAAAAATTAGAATACATCATAAGACCAATAAAAAAAACATTTTTAGTGAATTGTTGGTCTTCTGGAAAGTATGTTCATTTACTGTATATGTACTCAGTACTTGGTAGGGGCTCCTTTTGCTTTAATTACTGCCTCAATTCGGCGTGGCATGGAGGTGATCAGTTTGTGGCACTGCTGAGGTGGTATGGAAGCCCAGGTTTCTTTGACAGTGGCCTTCAGCTCATCTGCATTTTTTGGTCTCTTGTTTCTCATTTTCCTCTTGACAATACCCCATAGATTCTCTATGGGGTTCAGGTCTGGTGAGTTTGCTGGCCAGTCAAGCACACCAACACCATGGTCATTTAACCAACTTTTGGTGCTTTTGGCAGTGTGGGCAGGTGCCAAATCCTGCTGGAAAATGAAATCAGCATCTTTAAAAAGCTGGTCGGCAGAAGGAAGCATGAAGTGCTCCAACATTTCTTGGTAAACGGGTGCAGTGACTTTGGTTTTCAAAAAACACAATGGACCAACACCAGCAGATGACATTGCACCCCAAATCATAATAGACTGTGGAAACTTAACACTGGACTTCAAGCAACTTGGGCTATGAGCTTCTCCACCCTTCCTCCAGACTCTAGGGCCTTGGTTTCCAAATGAAATACAAAACTTGCTCTCATCTGAAAAGAGGACTTTGGACCACTGGGCAACAGTCCAGTTCTTCTTCTCCTTAGCCCAGGTAAGACGCCTCTGACGTTGTCCGTGGTTCAGGCGTGGCTTAACAAGAGGAATACGACAACTGTAGCCAAATTCCTTGACATGTCTGTGTGTGGTGGCTCTTGATGCCTTGACCCCAGCCTCAGTCCATTCCTTGTGAAGTTCACCCAAATTCTTGAATTGATTTTGCTTGACAATCCTCATATGGCTGCGGTTCTCTCGGTTGGTTGTGCATCTTTTTCTTCCACACTTTTTCCTTCCACTCAACTTTCTGTTAACATGCTTGGATACAGCACTCTGTGAACAGCCAGCTTCTTTGGCAATGAATGTTTGTGGCTTACCCTCCTTGTGAAGGGTGTCAGTGATTGTCTTCTGGACAACTGTCAGATCAGCAGTCTTCCCCATGATTGTGTAGCCTAGTGAACCAAACTGAGAGACCATTTTGAAGGCTCAGGAAACCTTTGCAGGTGTTTTGAGTTGATTAGCTGATTGGCATGTCACCATATTCTAATTTTTTGAGATAGTGAATTGGTGGGTTTTTGTTAAATGTGAACCAAAATCATCACAATTAAAAGAACCAAAGACTTAAACTACTTCAGTCTGTGTGCATTGAATTTATTTAATACACGAGTTTCACAATTTGAGTTGAATTACTGAAATAAATGAACTTTTCCACGACATTCTAATTTATTGAGATGCACCTGTAAGTTTGAAGTAAGTTTGGAGCAGAAGAAATAGAAATAAACCTTGTGTAAATTGTCAGCTTTACGCTAAGCTAAAATGCTATTTCTAGACATTTTGCATGCACGTTACCAGACACGATCATATTTTTTTTATCAAGAAAATTCACGTTGGATCATAATTAATTTTTTTCTAGTAAAACCTTTGACATTAGGGCAAAAATCATATTCTTGATAATAAGTTTTCTATTGTTTTCCTGTAAAAATATCTAAAAATCCTTAAAACAAGATCAGTTTGATTTATCTTGTTTTAGAAACAACACTGCATAAGATATTTCTGTTTTTCAGAGAATGTATTTTTAACATGTGTATTTTGTCTTACTGTACTGAGTTTTTATAGTCAAAACAAGTGAAAAAATCTACCAGTGCTGAAGAAGTAATCCAAAGTATTTAGAATACATTACTGACCTTGAGTAATCTAACGGAATACGTTACAAATGACATTTTATAGCATGTATTTTGTAATCTGTAGTGGAATACATTTCAAAAGTAACCCTCCCAACCCTGCATATTCATGCACAAGTCCACAGAGCTTCAGAGTGTCTGATATCAACATACAGTGAAAAAGATTAAAAGCAAGCTCAGTTAATATAGGTACTCCACTAAAATAACGTAGAATTCTGCTCGAAATGTCATATTAGTGCGTAGATTACATTTCAGGTACGTTTCCTGGGAAACACACAAATTTTTGTACTTTATCATCATGCCAAGGGACTAGGGAGTGATGTATGTAGTCATGAAATTAAGGTGTAAACGGAAATGTCTCATTTGCAGCGTATTGTGAAACCGTAGCATCCCAAACTACAAGCTACTCAAACTTAAAATTAAGATACAGTCAAGCTACTCTTTTTTAAAAAAAAAAAAAAAGTAAACTACACTACAAGCTACTAACAAAAAGTTACTAACTTTATTAAAGCTATTTAAAGAAGAATGCAGAGATAGCGGATCATTGAGGCTAAGATTTTTGATAGCATAGCATGTCTGCTTGCAGATTTTTCTTCCATTCTTTGTGGATTATTATGATATTGTTTGTCAGCTGAGGGCGCTGTTGTGCCACTGTTGAATTTGACAGCCACATGAACAAACAATGCTGCTCTTTTGCTTGGTTTTGGTCTCAAAATTATCATTGGAGGGTGGGGCTTTGGAATGAGGAGCGTGGCTAATTCAACAGCTCAGTCATTTGAAAGCTTCAGAATGCTAAAATCGCTTACAGCACCTTTAAACAAATAGGGTGACAAAATTAAACTGAATGGGAATTTATACTATGAAATACATTTAATAAAATATTACTCAAAATGTAATGATAAATAGCTGAGCTGTTGTAACGCTACTGAAAAATGTAGTTAAGTTATTAGCGTCGCTGCTTTTAGTTAACTACTCAACACTGCTCGCTTGAGCGCAGGTGTTTTGACATGCGTTTTTTTTTTTTTATTTGAAGTTCTTTTTAATTTGACACGGTGTTTAAACAGTGCCGGTCCTGAACGAGACGCTGAAGAAAAAGCGAGACATGGTGCAACATGTGTCAAAGACATTCGTCCAGCATGTGTTTGCATAGGAAAACAATGGGAAAACAGAACAGACGCGTGCAAAAACACATTCGGTGTGAACGGCCCCTAACTCGTCTGTTCGCACATGTCTGTGAGTGAGAGCACGTGCATGAAACAAGTTCGGCAGGCCGTTTTTTTTTTTTTACAAACCCGACCCAAACCTGAAGTCCTACTTGAACAACTGACCCGAACCCGGCCTGAAACCTGTCGGGTTCTCTGGTCCCGTCGGGTCCAGGTCGGGTTGCAGACCTCTATATCTTAATACCAGTTGTAAACAGGGCCTTAGATTTTGCATCCTAGATTTTCAATGTGGACTCTTGGACTTTTGAACCCTACTGTATACATAATAGACTGTTTACACCTCAAAAAAAAATTTTTTTTAATCTTGCACTAACTGTAGTTTGTAGTGATAGATGTGAAGGCTGGTTCAGAATAATAATAATGCAAATACCGACCTTATGTGTGCATCTAAATGTAATTGCGCCATTTCACTTTCAGCAGACTGTGGTTAAAAGCTGCTCAGAAATGCTCTGATATTGATTCCTTTTCCTGGTAGAGACATCACACCTTTATAGACTGATTATGCTAAACTCGGTTATTGTATCAATTCTGTAATTCCTGCTTTAGGCTTCCTTTTTTGTCTTGATAATGTATTGCAAGGAACAACAGTGGATGGTCAGCAATACTTATTGGTTTATTTGAAGTCCGATACATCCCTTGTTTACTTGCAGTAAACTTTTGTTTCTCTTAGAAGGCTTTAATACATCTCATTATCAGAGGTTCCTTTTATAGCTAATGAGAACAAGCAGTTATTTCTTTGGCCTGGGCTTTCAGATCTGTCAACATTGATGGGACCACTTGACCATCAGATTCAGACAAAGTTTGCTTTGCCCTCTCCTGCTTCACGCTCATTCAAATTTATTCGAAGAAACACAAGCCAAATGACAAATTGGTTTAGTTTGTCCTTGAGCTTCTTTACTGCTTTGTGTGGAGGAGAGGAAACGGCCCCTCAGAAAATCAATGTCTGACAGTAAAATATGGGCATATTTAAATTGACTGGAGAAGTTGCAGCATTTCACCAGGGGAAGTCCTTATCATGCAGAAACAGCCATGAAAATCAGAGCAAAATTATAACGTGTGCTTACAGTCACCAGCTTAGATTTATGAACCTACTTTACATTATTCTTGAGCGCTTTGTCTTGTCAAGAGTACTCCACTGCCCACGAGACCAAAGCAATGCTGTCATGTCGCTTGGTGTGTGTTTGATTATGCACTGAAGCCAATAAACATGCAAGTATACCTGACTGATACACTGTCCCACTGACCAATTCATTTGCACTCACTGATTCTTGAGATAAAGGACAAAATATGTCTTACAAAAAAAAGTCATAATAATAAAAATACTGGAAAAGTTAAATCTAAAGGAAATGTGTATCCTCAGGGCATTTATTACTTATATTTTTGAATAATTTAATTAGAATTTTTTTAAATGCATGCTCTATACTTGGAAGCACATGTAACTTAGCCTGTCCTCAGCAAGAGGTCACAATGTTAAACTGCCAAGCAAAGTAATTTCCATAAAAAACTGCAAAGATGTGTTTTTACAATCTTGAATAAATCAGACAATATCATGACCAGATGTAACTCTGAGGACTCCTTTCCCACTTCCTGCCCATGGTGGATGCCATGGCTCCAGTGTACAACACATGGTTAAGATGGAAAAATATTAAATTTTGTCAGAATTTTCAGAATAATGTGAAAACAGAGAAAAAAATATATACAATGTATTTTATCACTTAACTCGTTTACTGAACACTAGATTATTAAAGATGTTGCACTCTTGGATGGATCATATTAAAATAGCATAGTTTAGTGTGTCTGAAGGAGTTGACACAAATGACAGTAAGATGTAAGTTATGAAGTGAATAAATGTCAATTTTCAGAAAAAAAAAACGTTTTTATAAAAACCTGTTCCCTTACAACGTTCGTTATGTTGGAGCAGAGTGATGTTTTTCTCTTAAGCCGGAAAGAGACCCAGGACACTGAGGATGAAGGGCTCCAAAGAGTGGCTTTTATTAGAGCTCAAGCAAGCACTGGTTGTTATACAAATGAAGAGAGATCTGTAAAACAACAGCTGTACTTGTACTTTTATACCCTCTAAATGGGTCACGGGGGTGTGACCACCCAAGTCATGAGATGTTCCTTTGCACGTACACACACACACTTAAAGTCGGTGAATTGTCACACATCAGCACTTCTTGCAGAAATACAAGTTTCCATACTTATCTCGGGCAAACACAGAGAATGTCATGAAAAGGTCAATGCATGGAATGACAGCAAAGTAATAAAACATTTATCAATATATTGATTTTATATCTCACATTATCCCCCAAGATGCCCAGGTACCTGGAGTATCTACGAAGTTAAGTCAAAACAACTTCTGGTAAATTTTGTAATTCTAGTCTATATCGTCGAGGCTCACTCAAAGACCATGGGTGGAAAAATACAAGAGATCTATCTAACTCATGGGTTTCCCCTCCGCTTGGTGTTATCTTTCTTTTAGGAACTATTGTGAGTTGATTCTGGGCGGTCAGCCAAGAGATCCAGCCTTTGCTCGTTTGGTGCCAGCGGACGAGTCAGCCCTCCAGGGTCTGGCAGTCAGGCCTGTGTCCAAACAGCCTGCACATCCAGTTCCGGGGCGTGTTTTGAGTTGTCCTTCTTGGCGGACTCCCCGTAGTTCAATTTTGATGTTTTACCTGTGAACATAAGCACAAAAACATAGGCAGTAATTTGTTTTACAGAGGGTTGACCAGTGTATTCACTCCTCCCTGCAGTTATTTGTTTCTTTTAGCACCAGCAGTGAGTGGTAGAGCAATCTAACAGAGACATGGAGTGGTTGAACATCTTCACTGAGTAGGGTGGCCCCTCACCTTCTAAATAGGCGAGTTCTTCCTGACAGTTCTCTCATGCCTCTAGTCTCTATCCCCACCTCAGACTGGCCGGCAATGAGAGCCGTGTACCCAATGTCTCTTTCCCTGAACCTTTACCGCAGTAGAAGTGAGTAGCAGAATAGTATATGGTCCTTCCCACTTTGGCCCTATCACATCTCTTAAGTATTTTAACAAAAATGTGTTGTTCTGGGTAAAACCCATGAGCTGCACTCCCATCATTTTGTTTTTGTGCTTCCTTAACCTGCCCCTCAACTCCCTTCACTGCTTCTGTTAGTCACATACAATAGTTGATTAAGGTGTCAGAGGTGAGGTGGGCGTCAGCTTTTCTCGGGTCAATCTGTCTTGGCACATTCATGGGCCTTCCTGTGACCACCTCAATGGGGCAAAGCCCTGTCGATTTGTTATGTGCCCCCCTAATAGAGTATAGAACCATAGGGAGAGCTTCTGGCCATGGTATTCCATCACTGTGTGATTTGTGCAATCAATTTTTGATGATTTGATTTACTCTCTCTACCATACCACTCGACAGTGTGACCAGGGCAATGAAAGTCCCAGTCAAGCTTTAGCATTCTAGCTACTTCCTGACACACTGTTTCTGTAAAATGCGTACCCTGGTCTGAGTCAATTTTTTTTTTGGTAAACCCCATCGTGGTATGTAGTCTTGTACCAATATTTTTGCAGTCCGAGCGGCGGTACTTCTGTTTACCGGAAAGGTCTCAACCCACTGGGAGAAAGTTTCTACAATCACTAACACTTCTCGCTTACCCTGGCATGGTGGCAGACTGGTGTAGTCTACTTGTAGGTGTGTATAAGGGCCTGGTGGTCCGGGTAGACTTTTGACCTCTGCAAACCACAATACCTGCAATTCCCTTTTTTCGGCCCTCTTTGAACATTCCCTCCACCTCTCTGTCCAGCAGAGAGCGGTTGGAGGGCTCTCAGTTGAGCGTCATCCATTAATTTGGACGTGACAGTTTCACAGGTGCTTATGGTCTCTGTACTACTAGGCGGGTCTCCTAGAGACAGTTTAAGTTGTATTAGAGCTGCTTTTGCGGTGGGGAGCAGGCCTGATAGCCAATGTTTCTGTCAAATCGCTCACACAGTCATGAGAGTGTGTCACCAGGAATGATGCAACATTTCCTGGTGTTGATTTGTGTATTTTGATATTTGACCCCTCTAGTACTGTGGACCACCGCACCCATCATGGTGCTGTAACACGGGTCACCTGGCCTATAGATAGTAACACTACCACGGCATGCGGGCAGTATACATGTAACTCTGAATCTAGCACAAAGGGTGTAGTTAACTCTACTGCTAAGAAAGTAGCTTGCATTGCTCTTAAGCAAAGCCCCCACCCCAATGCCACTGAGTCTAGCTTCTGACTGTAGTAAGCAATT
Source organism: Myxocyprinus asiaticus (assembly GCF_019703515.2). Classification (NCBI taxonomy): domain Eukaryota; kingdom Metazoa; phylum Chordata; class Actinopteri; order Cypriniformes; family Catostomidae; genus Myxocyprinus; species Myxocyprinus asiaticus. Next base: position 4,268,403 of record NC_059355.1, read on the forward strand.
GGTTTCTTCCTGTCCCCCCATTCCTTCATGAGTACAGCAGACATAAAACCTTTTTCTTCAGCAACATAAAAGTGGTAAAGCTGACCATATCAGGGAATGCCCAGGGCTGGACTAGCTACAAAAAGGTGTTTTATATCCTTAAATGTTCGTAATTGGTTTTCATCTAAAACTATGGGTGTTTTGCTGTTAGGATCTCCTTTTAACAGTTCATTGAGTGGCGCAGTATGTTGTGCATAGTCTAGGATCCAATTTCTACATTAATTACACATGCCCATGAAAGCTCTCAGATCTTTAACAGTCGATGGGGAAGATATTTCTTTGATCGCAGCTGTTCTATCTGGTAAGAATGCTTGAGTGCCCTCAGTCAATTGCTGTCCTAGATAAACTATGGCTTTTTGTCCTAGTTGAGCTTTCTTGAAGCTTGCTATCTGTCCATTCTCATACAGAATGTTTAACAGTGACTCAACATCTTCACTCTGTTGTTCCAAATCTGTGCTGCATATTAAAATGTCATCTACGTATTGAATTACTGTGGATTCAAGATGTAGGTCAGACAAATGCATTTTCAACGCTGTATGATAGACAGTAGGGCTATTATGGAAATCCTGTGGGAGCCTAGTCCACGTATATTGACTACCTCTGACAGTGAAGGCAAACCGGTGTTGAATATCAGGATGGAGCGTGATGGACCAGTATCTGTTAGACATATCAATTACTGAAAATATTTTCGCATGCTGTGGGTCCGCTGAAAATATAGTACTGGGGTCAGCGACTAATGGGGTCATTTTATCTACACATTTATTTAGCTCCCCGGTAATCCATTATCAGGTGCCAGGAACCATCCGGTTTTCTGACTGGCCAGACAGGGGAATTACAGGGAGAGGTGGTTTCTTTTAGAATACCTTGTTTAGTAAGGTTCTCTACCACCTGGATAATCTGATTTTCTGCCTGTTTGCCATTTGGATATTGCCGCATGTAGGGCGTTTGTGTGCCTGTGATTGTAGCAGGTGGCATGTTCAGGTGACCACAGTCATTTTTTGCATTCAACACCTCTCTAGTCAGTGGAAAATCTGGTACTAATTTTTGAGGTATTGCTGTTAATTGTGCTCCTGTGTCTACCAAAAATTCAACAACATATGTCTCATTTACCTTGATGGCTTTTACGTAAAAGCCATTAGCCCTATGTTCAGCCTCTACCCCCCAAGGTAGAGCCATCCATTAATATATGCTCCCACATTTATGCTCCCAGATATGCTCCCACATTTCCTGCTGTTCTACAAGCAGTTTGGGCTTCCTCATCATCTGCTACCATGCCACTGTGAGCTATCCAAGCCTCCGTAAATTGTTCGGTGTACTCGTCGACGGGCTCCCATCCATCCCTCTCATTATCAGAGGTGGTGTGATCTAAGAAATCGGCCATAGCCGCTTTTACATTTCTGAGCCTTACTACCCCCCACTGACGTCATGGCTGTGCTGCAAGCATCCCCGTATGAGTAATTATACACATCTCTATACTTTAGAATCTTATCTAGGGCATCTGTAGGCTTCCCTACAGGATCAATCTCTTTAGCTAGGGCACAGACCATGCGGGCTCGAGAGCTGTGTACACGTAATGCACCGTCTGTTCTTCTCGACCCTGTTCTTCTCGACCCAATTCAGATGACAAAGCTGTCAATTTAGTCTACATAATTTTTTTTAGCCCTATTGTCACTTTCCTTCTTTTGTTCCTCTACATGCATTCAAATCTTATTCAGAATGACCAAATCCCACTGCAATTTAGTTTTCTTATTAAAAACCCCTTTTTACCTTTTCTTGTATGCTTGTTTAATTTTTGGAGCTGTCCACCTTTCGCCTACATTTTAACAAGATGTTAGATCAACTAACATATTTTTCATGATTTATTTTAAACTCATGGCTTTTTGTACCTGCTCGACACATAATGTTTGTGTCTCCTCTAAGGAGAGATCGGATCCCTTCATCCCTGGATTTGATGTCTCTAGCTTCTCTGTCCCCTTTTTACTCATTTAGATAAAGATGAAACTAGGTAAAACTGTCAGCAACTCACACACTGCATGTACCATAGAGGTACACAATTCAGCGACTCCAGTTCCTCAGCACGCCAGGGTCTTTGTGGCTTCCAGAACCTTCATAGTCTTTCAGTGTGAATTCTTCCCAGATTCCCTCAGTTCACCGTCTTCTATCCTGCAGACTATGCCAAGAATGATGGAGCAGAGTGATGTTTCTTTCTTAAGCCAGAAAGAGACACAGGACACCAAGGATGAAGGGCTCCAAAAAGTGGCATTTATTAGAGCTCAAGCAAGCACCAGTTGATATACAAATGAAGAGAGATCTGCAAAACAGCAGCTGGGTACTTGTACTTTTATATCCTCTAAATGGGTCACGGAGTGTGACCACACGAGTCATGAGACGTCTGTTTGCATGCACACACACACACTCAAATGTCAGCGATTTGTCACACATCAGCACTTCTTGCAGAAACACAAGTTTCCACACTTCACTTATCCTAGGCAAACACACAGAGAATGTCATGAAAAGGTAAATGCATGTAATGACAGCAAAGTAATAAAACATTTATCAATATATTGATTATAGAGCTCACATTTACCCCCTAAGATACCCAGGTACCAGGAGTATCTACAAATATGCTTCTGTGTCGAAGCACAGCCGGACAGTTACGTCAAAACAACCTCTGGTAATTTTCGCAATTCTAGTCTACATTACATTGCATTTAAAATTACCAAATAAACATGATTTTTATTAGAAAATAAGAAGAAAGCAAAAGCTTGTCTAAAAACATGGTGGATGACATTGATTGCTAAGGTAGGATTGGTCAGTAACAATTTTAAGGCGGGTATTAGCGAAGGGTCAATTCCTGAATATCCTTCATGACTGCTGAACATGCCCTCTGTCCAATCACTTACTCTCCTTCACACAACACAAAGTTTTAATATTGTTTATTACATTGATCTTTGGAATACTCCATTCTTATTGGTCAATCGCTGCATTCATTATATCTCAATAATGACTGTTGTCTTATAGCAACAGGTTATAACTGACCGCTTATTGGGGAAACTTATGTTTCCTGCATACAGTAGCTGTTTTCATATTCATGGTCTCTCCGCAGTCTTGTGTACATTTATTTATTAATTCTGATGTGTCTTGTCCATTTATTTATATGGTACCTAACCGTGGAATAAGCGGAATAATGTACAGTTAGTACTGACTGAAGATTTTGATGAGACTTTGTTAGGATTGTCTTCAAAGTTTCTGCCAACGCAGCAGGACGTCATGCTGAATATTCAACTCTGAATTATCCTGTCTGCTGATTTACAGCCTAATTGGCTTTCTTAACTGTCCTGATAATGAGATTATATGCTTCACAGAGCAGCAGATCCCTTTTGGTCTCCATATCTGTAATGTAAATCTCCTTTTCCTGTTTTATTGATAGTGTGGTGCTCCACTGAATATTGCATCCAATCTATGCATTGCATGCTGTACCTTCTGTATACTTTTTCTTATTTACCATGCATATACAGTAACTCATTAGATTCTGACATTTTATTCAGGTCTTTGTAAGTTCTAAACACTGGTTGGAATAGGGTGGAACCTTTGTGATGTCTGGGGACATTAAACTAAAGTACACACCACAAACACGCGCACAACAGCGATTCCGTGTCAATGATCAAGTGAAGGAGAAAAGACCTCTTAAAGGGATAGTTCACCCAACAATTTCTCCCATCATTTATTCACCCTCATGCCATCCCAGATGTGTATGACTTTCTTTCTTCTACAGAACACAAATTAAGATTTTTAGAAGAATATCTCAGCTATGTAGATCCATATAATGCACGTTAATGCTGGGCAGGCCTTTGAAACTCCAAAATAGTCAGCCTAAAGGAAATCCGTAAGACTCCAGTGGTTTAATTAATGTCTTTGTAAGCGATCCAGTTGGTCATGGGTGAGAACAGGCCAATTTCACTGTACATCTTGCCATTGTAGTCTCTAGACACGATCGTGATTTCAAGCTCGATAACACTTCCAAGTGCTTGAAGCATACGCAGAGCGCTAGATGGCACTGTTGGAAGTGTAATCGAGCTTGAAATCATGATCACCAAGGAGACTTCTGTCAAGATGTACAGTGAAAGTTAGGGATGCATGATTTTTCATGGCCGATTCCGATTGGTGATTTATTTTTTTATTTTTTTTTACAAGCAAATGGGCCGATTCTGATACCAATTGCCGATATTTTATTTTTTATTTTCTGTTTAATCAACAGACAAGAAAGAGTTCATCAAAAAGATGTTTATTTGCTCTTTTACTGGCCAAACTGGCCTTAAATGAAAAAATATCTGTTGTTATGTGAAATTAGAGGCAACAACTGCATATTAAGCACTAGTGGTGCACCGATCAGGAGATTTGAGGCCGATGAGATTTCCAATTTTTTTCAACACTAAGATCGGCCGATACTAATTTTTTTTTTTTTTTTTTTAGTGCCCTTTGCCACACTTTTGCAAGTTATATGCTGCAGTTATGTTTATGCCCCACACAGTAAAATTACAGTAACACTTTACAAAAAGGTTCAATTTGTTAATATTATTTAACAACATTACTGTAGTTAACATGAACTAATGAACTTAATGTTAGTTACAACATATACATTTTTAAAATCAAAAGTTGTACTAGTAACATTAATGCACTATAAACTAACATGAACTAACAATGAATAATTGTATTTTTATTAGCTAACATTGATTAATAAATGCTGTAAAAATATATTGTTCATTGTTTGTTCATGATACCTAATGCATTAACTAATGTTAAAGAAATGAAACCTTTTTATTAAGTTTTACCAAAATTACATTAAAATTACATTAATTGTGAATTGCTAACATTGTATTGAAAACAGTTATTAATAGTTCTGTTGTCAATATCAAAAGGTCATTGTGACATACTGGCAACCGGTAAAAACCATGAGAGCATCACACACCGCAGAGATACATTAAAAAAAAAAGAAAATAGATCCATTAAAAGCTTTAAAACTGCTCCAGAAATCATTAATATGTATGATTTGTTTACTGTTTTTGGCATCTTGTTGTAACATATCACAAATTATCTTGAAGACGTGGTGCCATTATTGAAGGTTAAACAGTTATATCTGTTATTAGTGGTAATGTGACCAACATTAATCTGATTTAAATTGGGATCCTCACAGAATAGCGCTGAAATGAGTGACAGATATTGTGAGCACCTAGAGAGCGCACATGTTTGATTGACACAGAGAGCACTCATGTTGAAGGGAGTGGAGCTAAAAGCATGATGGCTCAAACAGTCTCTATAGATCAACACAACGTCTGATTGTCGTGACTCACATCATTTATCATGTATTTGCATGTTTATTTTTTGTTTAGTTTGTTTTTAGCAGCCTCTTTATACTCTTCCTGCTCACTGTGCAAAGAGTCAGAATTACTACCGTAACGACTCTAGAAAATGAGCAGCTTAATATTCATACATGTGTAATTCTTACACATTTTTAAAAACAAACCGACATATTTATCTGAATTACAGCATGTCTGAAAGTTTAAATTCGTGAATGCTTAGAACTGCCAACTGATTCCGATCGGTGGCCGGTCAATCGGTGCACCCCTAGTGAAAATTATATTTTGTTTTTTTCTAACCGAAAACCAACTGGACCATTTCAGTAGACATTGATTTAACCACTGGAGAGAAGTGGTAAGGGTTTTCACCTGAGATTAATTGCTGCTGATTGTGATTTCTTTGTTCACAGTGAGACGGGGAGATAAAAGGCTGCCCAAAACCCCAGAGAGGGAGAGAGAACCCAACTGACAAGCTGTGTGTGTGTGTTGGCCGCTGTCAGCTGTTTTGAAAGCTTTACCGTCACACTTGAGGTGGACATATTTAATTTATAAAATAAAAGTGACATACCTGAGTTTGAATCGCCGTTTCCCGCTTCCTCATTTCATTGAACCATTACATTGGTGCCGAAACCCAGGAACACGCATTTGACCAAGTGATAGTGATTGATGGTCAACGTCTTCAGCTGGACATCGCACCCACATATCCATATTTTTCAATTATAAAAGATTGGTTGTATAGAGTGGCCTGCTAAAACCATGGAGAGAGGTGGTTCCCGTATCCTTGGTGATGGTAGTTCCGGAGAGGGAGGAGCTTGGTCCAGAGATGAGTCTAAAAGCCAATCAGTTTACCCTGATCCCTTGTGGAGACCTCCACTCGCCGTCACAATGTACGGAGGTTGCCAGATTGCAAAATAATTTATCTGACGTGTTCTCGCCTCTCCCCGACTGCACTAATCTCATAAAACACCACATCAAACCCCGGGGTTATTGGTACATAGTCGGCCCTACCGGTTACCTGAACACAAAACAGGTAGTACGGGAACAATAAATGCCATGCTCGATATGGGTATAATAGAAGAATCCCACAGTGATTAGGCCAGCCCAGTAGTTCTGGTACCTAAGAGTGATGGCTTGGTCCTGTTCTGTGTGGATTATAGGAAAGTCAACGGGGTGTCGAAATTTGACGCAAATCCAGTGCCTCGTATTGACGAACTGCTCGATCTGTTGGGCATGGCTCAATTTTATTCGACACTGGATTTAACAAAGGGATATTGGCAGATCCCCTTAACGCAGATGTCTCATGAGAAAACGGCCTTCTCCACACCATTCGGGTTTCATCAATTTGTAACCCTTCCGTTCGGTTTGTTTGGGACCCCGGCTACGTTTCGGTGTCTTATAGACAGAGTCCTCAGACCGCACGCTGCGTATGCCACCGCTTATTTGGACGATATCATTATTCATATCATACAGTAATGATTGGCAGCGGCACATGCAGCATCTGAGGGCAGTTCTAAGGTCACTATGGCAAGTGGGGCTCACAGCAAACCCAAAGAAGTGTGCAATTGGGTGGGTGGAGGTACGGTATCTGGGGTTCCACTTGGGTCGTTGGCAAGTGCAGCCCCAAATGTATAAAACCGCAGCAATTGCGACATGCCCAAGACCAAAAAGGAGGTGAGACCATTCCTGGGGCTGGCTGGCTGGCTATTATCGAAGGTTTGTGCCTAATTATTTGGATGTCACCAGCCTGCTGACTGATCTCACTAAAAAGGGAGCTCCAGACCCGGTCCAGTGGACGGAGCCATGCCAACAGGTTTTCACGCGGGTAAAAGCTGCACTTTGTGGCGGGCCGCTTCTGCATTCCCCTAACTTCTCACTTCCTTTTGTTTTGCAGACAGATGCATTGGACAGGGGGCTGGGTGCTGTACTGTCATGAAGGTGGTGGAGGGGGAGGAGTGCCCGGTGCTGTACATTAGTCGGAAGCTCTCTATGAGAGAGACTAAGTACAGCACCATAGAGAAGGAGTGCTTGACCACCAAGTGGGCAGTCCTCACTCTCTGCTACTATTTGCTGGGACAAGCATTCACCCTCTGTTCAGACCATGCCCCGCTCCAGTGGCTCCACCACATGAAGGATGGTAATGCCCGGATCACTTGTTGGTATCTGGCACTCCAGCCGTTTAAGTTCGAGGTGGTCCACAGGCCGGGGACTTCCTCTCTAGAAAAGGGGGGGGAGTGGGCAGGCCGGGTTGGCCGACCTGAGTCGGGCGGTGGGGGTATTCGAAGGCGAGGGCATGGCCAAGCGTTAGTCTGGGGAGAGAGGAAGCGGTAAGGGTTCACCTGAGATGAATTGCTGCTAATTGTGATTTCTATGTTCACAGTGAGAGACGGGGAGATAAAATGCTGCCCAAATCCCCAGAGAGGGAGAGAGAACCCAGCTGACAAGCTGTGTGTGTGTGTGTGTGTGTTGGACGCTATCAGCTGTTTTGAAAGCTTTACCGTCATGCTTGAGGCGGACGTGTTTAATTTATAAAATAAGTGACATACCTGAGTTTGAATCGGCGTTTCCCACTTCCTCATTTCATTGAACCATTACATCACCATTTACTTGAATTGTATGGACCTACATAGCTGAGATATTCTTCTAAAAATCTTCTTTTGTGTTCTGCAGAAGAAAGTCACAAATATTCGTCGAATGCAAGATAAAAAATGCACATTTGAAAGCGAAAATGAGCATTCGAATATTGGATGCGTGCCAAGCACTGACAATGACTTGCATTCTTGGACTAAAACAGACGCAGTGCAATGAATAAAACAGAACACGGGTGTCTCATGACGCATTTTAAATGCTGAATTTCCTTTTAAATTGACACAGTGTCTGAAAAAATGCATAGTTTCTACATGAGATGATGAAAAAAACCACAAGGACGGTCAAAGACATCCGTCTAGTGCATGCTTTCATAGAAAAAGATGGATGCGTTTGGAGTGGACACCCCCCCTGAGATGGAGGTCATTGGTGGTTGTGTGTTGACTATAGCTGTGTCTCATTTCGAAAGCTGCGTCCTCAGGAGGTCGCATTTTTCAGCCGCATACGTCATCAAGGCTGTCTCGTTTCAGAAAAGTGAGTAGGACACTCTGAATGCAGCCTTCGAAATGCGACCTTCTTTCACGGGAATTTGGAGGATGCATGAGGTGTATCCTTGGTGCGCACTCAACCCACAATTCTTTGCTTCAACTGAAATTAACTCTCTTACAATTTACCTCAGACATTCCTTTCCAGAGGGACTTTGTTCCCTTTTCACTCAAAGCGCTTGCGCTTGTTTAAGAGTGGCATGCTGTCATAGCAACCATAATAAGTTCTGTTTCCGCTTGTCCTACGAAGGCTGTCTATTTTAAACAAGGCTTGTTTAAAAGAGGACACTCTGTATACCGCTGCCTTCAAAGGATACGTCCTAGCTAGCACACTTCCTCTATTGTCTTCCTCTCTTATCAGCATCTCGCTGCATAAGCATTAGGTACTATATATACATTCAACTGTATTTAATGAAAAACACTCTGGTACCACAGGTATTATAAAGCTTGAGTCTGTGGTAGTACTATGGCACTGGTATACTGCAGGTATTGTGTGCAACCCTAAGTTAACATATAACCATCTTTTGAAGCATTTCTTGTCTTGTTTTACATTTTATTTGAGAATATAAACTGGCTAAATCTTTTGACTTTATAATTTTACACACATTTGTTAACAGCCAGATATGTTCTTTGCAATAAACAGTTGCTATAACGATGTTGAGTGGTTTATATTGATATAAACAGTGTGGATGTAGGAGAGAACATCAATTTAAAAATCAAGACGTCTTGGAGATTTTTACCACTACCTGGAATAATGTCTTTAAAATTGGAATATAATTTGAATATTGGAAATGTTTCAGTGAAAAATTCAAATTTAGTTCCTCAGCCCTGTTGACAGCACTAATGGGCAGTGCCAGCCCTAAAAGCAAAACAACGTTCTCTGCAGCGCTTTTCATGTGGAGTTCAAAGTGGCATGGATCATGTGATTACAGCTTCATGATTGCCGTAGCGAAGTGTATAGTTATATTAATATGGTAGAGGATGAGGATTAAAAAAAGGTAAGGCCGTTTGCAATAAGCATACAACCTATGAGGACTAGTACTTTCAATTAGTCACTTACACTTTGGGAAACGTTTAATAATGTTACTTGAATTGGTGCTATTTTAGTGCATTTCTATCTTTATACTGGGGAATGCTTGGTAAATTGTTCATAGAATATTATTGTTACTAATTATTTTCTTTTCTTTTCTAAAAAGGAACTAAATGCATTTAGAGAAGTACATACAGAGTCAAATTTCAGCTCTTTCTAAATCTGCGATTAATTGCAATTAACTATGAAAAATCTTTCGATTCATTGCTATTAAATATTTTAATTGAATGACTAATTCATATACATGTAATCCTTGATTATGACAAATAGATAAAACACTTTCTATGCAGGTCTGGGGTGGTTTATGCTGTTCATCAAAAAAACTGGTGAACTGGGATGGGTTATCATCCAAAATCGTCTTTATGGTGAAGCTGGTAGACCTGGTAAGTCTTGCTGTTAAAGCTACTTAAAAAGCCTGCTGGGGACACCACCATACTAGTGCCCCATCCTCGAAACCGCATCACGTGCAGCAGCAGCACATGCTGATGTGTATCCATTTTTAACATGGATGTGAGAGGCTGCATGGAATTCCTGTGTGAAAATGTTTTTTAAGTGATGATTAGACCTTCCCCTAGATACTCTGGATGACCCCTCACTTGTCTTGTTTAGTACTGGTCCACTAGTAGCCTGCAGTGTATCTGCCACATTAAGAATGTATGCATGGCTGATTGAAAACATAACTTACTGCTTTTTTGTTTAATAGTGCTGCAGGAAGTACATTTTGAGATGCTGCACAAGATTTTACTTTTGCCGTTAAGGAGAAAACATTCAGTTCTAAATGTTTCAGTTGGTTTATGTGAAGGATATTCATATTCTTAATATTAAGCCAATTTCTCAGATAAAGATAAAAATCGGCATCAAAAGGTTGATTGGTTTGTCCACTAAAATCGTTCTATGTCTTTTGAATATCCAAACAGCTCCCCAGTGGCCAGAGCTGGAATTACAGTCATACACACAGGTAACAGTACTGGAGACCCTAACTGTGTTCTTTCACTTCTTTGAATGGATGCAACATAAAAGGCATAGAGCCTCCTAGCCTTAACAATCCTAAGACCAAAACAGTTCGTTCACTTTCTTCTGTGCAAACATAATATATCTCTAGATTAAAAGAGATGTGATGTCAAAAGCACAGTGCAAAAATGTTGAGTTCTAACACAGATTTGCAGTGTGAGTAGGCGCAGTCTTAGGGTGAATTCCAATCGAAAGTGTGGATCCCTAGCTCCTACTCAGTCCATGCTGCCACTTTATTTTTAATTGGAAAGTTCCCTCAATAATGTAGTAGCAAAATTAATGCTTACAGCTGTTAAAGTTGTTGCAGGATATAAAACCTCAAAAACTACATCTTGCTTACTGCCTCTTTGTGTGGCGTTGGGTAAAAAAAAAAAAACACAAAAAAAACATGTACATTAAATATGTGAGGAATAATTCCCATTGATAGTCCATGGGTGTACAAGAGCAACTTGGGGTTTTAAAATCCCAGGTTAAGTAAATAAATTACCCCAGGTTTCAAAATGAAAAGCACGGACGTGCCTGCCAGGATGACAATTCCTCAAATGGATGACAATTCCTCAGAATGACCATTGCAGGTAGCCTTTGCTAACGGCCTTGTGGAAGTGTCTTTTGTGAAGGGGTTAAGTTGCTCAATTTCACTTGCAACAACACTTTGAATAGTGCCCTCTTCTCACAGTGCCTTTCAATATTGTACGCAAAACTGGAAAGCACTTGCAAAAATCATCTGAATTAAAACAACATCCTGTAGACAGGGTGCGCAGATTTATAATAAATAATTACTCGATTTGCTAAAGTCTGCGAGGTAAGTGCCATCAAATCCTTGGAGTACATCTTTGCATACTTTATGCAATGTTGTTTGTGGCACTCAGTAATGTTTTCTGTATAACTGTTCAAAATCTAGGGGGGGCAATGCCCCTCCTTACTGTATGTAACTTTGCTCAACATGGCTGGTTAGGACAAAAACTCTAATTAACAGAAAATATACTGTACCTTTTATAATGTGTTGTTTGCCGTCAGGTTAGGACACGGTGTGACTTTAGCTGCGTTCAGCCTCCTCTGTCTATCTCTCTTAGTTTGATTGAGGACTCGATTTCAAATAAATAAGGCTTGGCATAGAAATGCATCTATCCTTCGACTACAAACCCATCAGACATATTTAGAAAGTTAGGTTCTCTGGTTTGTGTGCAGCTGTGTTGTGTTCTATTGTTAATATTGCTGTAATGGACCTGCTTTTAGATTAACAAAACGTGTTGTCGCTTGAATGGCCCATTTTACAAGTGGAGGCTGCTTGAACGTGCTCTCGTGCAGTCTCATGAACGTGCAGAGGAGAGCAACGGTCGGTCAACAGTTTCACTAAATAATACATTAGATTTTGGTTTGTTTCTCACCAAACCTCATCGTATGCTTTCATAACAATCGCGAGTCTCGTGGAATAATTTGCTAGACTTCTGAATTGTACTTTTGCATTCTTTTGAAGCTTGAAGAGGTGGTCACCATAAACTGCCACTGAATGACATCACTGAGCACAACATTTTTTCATAATTTCTCCCTTTGTGTTAAGAAAATAAAGACAAATGGGGTTATAACAACACAGGGGTAAGTAAACAATGACTGAATTTTAATTTTGGGGTGAACTATCCCTTTAACTTAAAAAGAACTTAGAATGTTTTAAGCGTGTCTCGAGACACCTGCGTTCTGTTCTTTTTGTTGCGCTGCATCTTGCTTTTTTAGAACACATTCGGTTTGTACGGTCTCTAAGTAGGTCTGTGCAATATGGACAAAAATGTAATATCGTGAATCTTTTGATAGACATTTCGATTGCAATTTTAATTACAGTTTCGGCGTGTTTTTCCTTATTTAGACATTTTACATAAAAAATGCATTTTAATGTTCAAAAACATTTGAAGAGGGTAAAATGGTCTTTGCACATATAATAGCTGATACCATTGGATTTTTCTTTGTGCCTTTTTGTTTTTTCTTTATTCACCTTTCCGATTTCTGCTCTGCTTTCTCACTTGTACCTTTTTTGTGCACTGTATTCTGATTGCCGAGATTTTGTCAGTGTGCGGAAGATGTGCACCGGATGTGCATCGGAATGGTGAATTAAACATCACAGAATTCTGAAAAAAAAAAATTAAAATAAAATTAATTGCAGCTTATTGCAATTTAGAAATTGCACATGCTCTTGTCTCAATTTTATTGTGATTATAATTTATTGCGCAGTCCTATCCCTAAAGCAGAACTGCATCTCTACCTCTACAGCCTTGTTTTTGTTGGTCATATGAAAAATAATAAAAGTTTCATAGAAATGCACACTCCACATAAAATGACTTGATAATGTTAATTTTTACTTTAAAATGATCATATTCCTTATCAGCTGTATCATTTTACAGTTTCAGTTGACATGCTACCACAATAAGCTTAAAAGTTCATAAGGATCTAGCTTCTGTCACCCATCCACACAAGTGTAGCCCATTAAAACTTCATGAAGACTCAAAGCACACACCTCTTCTAGTCAAGATTTGATCACTATGTCAATTACCTGCGCGTGTGTGTGTATGCGCACCAATCCACTTTGATCCTTGGGAATCACTACTCTTATTTCTAGCACCATTTAATATCTGCAGCTAAATGTGAATTGATCTGTATCCTGAAATGGAAGATGATTGGAATGTGATTGTTTCCTGTGCACTCTGCTTCCCATCTCTCTCTCTTCAACTTTAAATGTCTTTTGTCAAGAATGTTGTTCAGATTCAGGCCACTGAGCCATGTCCTGCATTAGGAATATAAATAAACCCATTATCTTACGTTTGTCAAATCTCTGCTTATATTTAAATTTATAAAAACATCTTAAAGTCTCATCCTTCATTGATAACACGATCACCAAAAAGCTAGCACAACACTTGTCTGAGACGCTCGTTTAACGTCGGAAGGAAATTTAATGGACTTGAATATGGGTCGTAAGGTCTTGTCAAGAATGGATATTCTCCTTAGCTGAATAAATTGATTTCCCCTGAACAGGGCCGTAGCAAGGTATCTGGGCCCCCTGACTGTAAATTGCTCAGGGCCCCTTTCCTGTTAAAAAATACGGTTTAGAATTTGTTGTAGAATCGTTACCACCTTTCACCCCACTAGCTACAGCCCTGCCCCTAAATAATTCTACATATACAGTTGTGCTCAAAAGTTTGCATACCCTGGCAGAAATTGTGAAATTTTGGCATTGATTTTGTAAGTATGACTGATCATGTCTTTTATTTAAGGATAGTGATCATATGAAGCCATTTATTATCACATAGTTGTTTGGCTCCTTTTTAAATCATAATGATAACAGAAATCACCCAAATCAAAAGTTTACATACCCTTGAATGTTTGGCCTTGTTACAGACACGCAAGGTGACACACACAGGTTTAAATGGCAATTAAAGGTTAATTTCCCACACCTGTGGCTTTTTAAATTACAATTAGTGTCTGTGTATAAATAGTCAATGAGTTTGTTAGCTCTCACGTGGATGCACTGAGCAGGCTAGATACTGAGCCATTGGGAGCAGAAAAGAACTGTCAAAAGACCTGCATAACAAGGTAATGGAACTTTATAAAGATGGAAAAGGATATAAAAAGATATCCAAAGCCTTGAAAATACCAGTCAGTACAGGCTGCTCTGGAAAAAGATGGTGTGGTTGTTTCAAGGAGTACAATATTTGTTGATCCCTCTCCAAACATAGCGCTTATGGTTGTGACCATAAAGCTCTATTTTGGTCTCGTGACTCCAAATTACAGTGTGCCAGAAGCTGTGAGGCGTGTCAAGGTGTTGTCGGGCATATTGTAACCGGGCTTTTTTGTGGCATTGGCTCTCTGGCAGCTTGACGATGCAGCTCATTTTTGTTCAAGTATCGTTGTATTGTGCTCCTTGAAACAACCCCACCATCTTTTTCCAGAGCAGCCTGTATTTCTCCTGAGGTTACCTGTGGGTTTTTCTTTGTATCCTGAATTCTTCTGGCAGTTGTAGCTGAAATCTTTCTTGGTCTACCTGACCTTGGCTTGGAATAAAGAGATCCCTGAATTTTCCACTTCTTAATAAGTGATTGAACAGTTCTGACTGGCATTTTCAAGGCTTTGGATATCTTTTTATATCTTTTTCCATTTTAATAAAGTTCCATTATCTTGTTACGCAGGTCTTTTGACAGTTCTTTTCTGCTCCCCATGGCTCAGTATCAAGCCTGCTCAGTGCATCCACGTGAGAGCTAACAAACTCATTGACTATTTATACACAGACACTAATTGCAATTTAAAAAGCCACAGGTGTGGGAAATTAACCTTTAATTGCCATTTAAACCTTGCATGTCTGTAACAAGGCCAAACATTCAAGGGTATGTAAACTTTTGATTTGGGTGATTTCTGTTATCATTATGATTTAAAAAGGAGCCAAACAACTATGTGATAATAAATGGCTTCATATGATCACTATCCTTAAATAAAAGACAGTTTTTTTGCATGATCAGTCATATTTTCAAAATCAATGCAAAAATTTCACAATTTCTGCCAGGGTATGCAAACTTTTGAGCACAACTGTATCCTTTGTTAGCTTGCCACACCAGCTAAAAATACTGCAATGAGTGGGCTAAGCAATCTTTAATGGTGGGTAAGGCTGATTGTGTGAGTTGGCTTCACAAACATGTAACACCATTTTAACATTTAATGCAGTTTCTTATGCACGTATTCTGTTGCAGAAATATAAAGGATTATAGGCCTATTTGATGATTTAAGTGACACTATTTCATAATAAGATGCCATTAGTCTTGCAGCTGCATTAACATCAAATTTATTTCCAGTTTTTGAAGGTTATACCGTGTAGCCCTAAGCATTCAAAACAAACACATCTGTCAAGTGAGTCATAGAGTTCATGTGATCATATAAACTAAATTCCTGTCACATACAGTGGCCCCCCAAGGTACTTGAACATTTAAACATTTATAAATGTGATTTGCATGACATACGAAAAATATCAAACCAACTGGCATTTATTACAAAAAAAAAAAAAAAGTTAAACCAAGCAAACTTCGAGAAAAAAAAAAATCACAAAAATAGGTTTTTAGATTTTAAAACCTAAAACGGTAGATATAGGCCTACTGTTAAATATAAGATTGAAACTTTCTGGTTGTGAAACTTAGTGGAGCATTTCCATAGTTAATGTGATGAACTGCATCCAGGAGCTATTACCATTGTGCCCTTGCCTAGAACTAAGCATCTTACCATGGTTGCTCCATGGGGACTGTGCCTGTAGTAGGTGCTGTATAATGTGATGCACTTTGGATAAAAAGCATCAGCTGAATGACAACTTGCTATACTTACACATGAAGACGAACAAGAACATAGTATTTATCATATTACCTAACAGATGAAAAAATAATAATAATAATAATAATAAAAATAATATATATATATATATAAGTATTAAACGTGTAATACCTGTGCATTGAATGCCATAGTAAACACATGTGGGTCATAAAGGACCCACATATGCATTCTAGGGTTAATAATGCAGACTCTGCTTTAAATAAAAAAGAAAATAAATTCAATAAATGTTAACAAAAAGTCAGTTGACATGGTCAAATACACCTTAATTAAGGAATACCTGGAGTGTAAGAAACAATAATAATTTTTAAAATGTTTTTAAAATGCACATTGCAATTATCTCTAGATATTAAATAACTAAAGAAGACACTAATTAGAGCATGTGAAATACACAGCAACTTCGAAGTATTTTTGGAGTTTCTCTTTTAACAACACATGCCTTGTGACAACGATGTGAGGTTTTATGTGCAAATTTAAAATGTAATGTCGGTTGTCATGCTCAGTCAAGGGTAATAAATCCTTGTATCTCATTAAGCTAATCCTTTCACGAACGCATGAGTTTAAAAATTGCCAAACAAAAACCTTAACAGGTCAAATAATACACAAGTTGTAGCAGAAGAATTAATGCAAGTGATTTGATCAAATAAGAAGCTTCACATTTCTGTGTTTAAACCCTCCAAAAATTGGCCCCATTCACTTCCATTGGAAGTGCCTCACTGTAACCTAGATTTTTGCTTTTTCCAAAGAAAAGGAGGGACGAGTCGAAATAAATTTTTGTGGTAAACAACATTATGCCACAAATGCTGTCCATTGAGCTTAACTTGTATTGAACACGGAATATTCCATTAAGCTGCACTTCAAGGAGAAAAACTTAGGCTTAGCAACTTTCATAAACACAAACTCTCAAATTGGCCTTCTCTCTTCCTCTCACCCTATTTCCAATAGTTTCTCATTCTTCAATTCCCTCTCTGAGGATGATTCTTGATTGACAGTCTGAAGTGCTAGCGCAAGATGAAGTATTTTGAGGGTCTTTAGCGCTGCAGTTCAGTCAGAGAGCAAAGCTTTGACTCTGACAAGAGAAAGAGTTGTGAGTGTTTCCCCTGTTGTTCAGGGCTTCATAGTTCTGACAGCTACAGCTTTACAGAAGCCACTTGTCTCCTGCTTGTGTCATTGAGCCAAGCGTGGCACAGTACCAGCAGAATGCTCTGGAAGCTTAGCATCAAATTAAATCAACTGAGATGCAGAAAGCTCTCAGTGGCAGGCGACGTTAGAATAAATTATTCCACTGGTGTCTTTGCAGTGTTCAGTCTTCGTGAGTAATTATAGCAGCATTGAAACTTAGACGATGTGTTTTGAATAGCACGGAGGCGAGATTATACTTTGTTTGTGTAACGTCAGTTGCATGGTGTCTCTGAGCTCTGCTTGTTTTAGTGCAGGCGGATTGGCGCCAAGCAAGTTACTTTTTGATACTGAGACTGCTTGGTTCAGTGTTTTTGACATCCTCAGCCTTGAACATTTCTTTGAGTCTTTGATCTTGCCTACTTCTGTGCCATCTCACTCATCAGGCTCGACATCAACCAAACACTTCACAGCAAAAGTAGGAATTGACGTCACCCCAATGACTAAGGATAGCTATATTCTGAACCACAGAAACCATGTTTCTACCTATTGCAGACTGTGCAAGGGAGCTTTTCAGTGGGTATAAAATATTTTTAGTCAGTTTTGCACAACATTATCATCGAACACTCCAACAAAGGTGCAAGTGGCACATAAAGCACTAAATGGCAGGAGAGTCTAGCTGTAGCAAACACTCCCTGGGGTTGTCAAGTGTCTTGCTCAAGGGTGCAGTGGTGATTGCAGGACTGTAATCTCACTAACCTGGGATTGAACCTGCAACCATACTAGTTACACATGCTGTAGTTCCATCCATCTCTTGCCACACTAGGGATCATGGGAATTGTATGGATTCCTCTTAATGATTCCGCTTCCATTAGCAATCCTTTAAGTTCTTTTGAAATATGTGGAAATAAGAAATACAAATCTTATTGGATTTACTGCCCCCAGCAGCCTGTTTCCAAATGCTAAGATCATTTTAGATTTTAAAAGAACATCACATCAAGGGGTGCATACTCACCTGATATTTTAATTATGGTATTTTACTAAGCCATTCAGTTTTATAAAATACCACTAATTACAATAAATTACAATATTACAATAAAACTTGTGATATCAACAAGTAAGTAATTACTCTCATGTAAAGCCCTATTCAAACAGGATTCGTTTTCAGGACGCATGTCTGTAAAATAATAAAATTGCTGTGGACGTCTGTAATTACTATCGTGTCCATGATATTAACCTTGATCATATACTGTATCTGGGATTATTAGAAGAAACTGGTAGGAATATCTGGCAGAATACAACAGAACTGGTGACTTAAGCAAGCCTGTATTGCTATTAAGGATGTGCCACAGTGGTCGACTAATCGACTACCTGCGATGAAGCCTCGGTGCCCCTGGCTGAAAGGGGGCCCCCAACTCCCAGGGGGGTGCCCAATCGCGGCATCCGTGGCACTATTCTCCCCCTTCAATGTTCGCGGGAGTAAGCGCATGTAAACGCGTACAGCGGGAGTCGCGTATGTAAACACGGAGATGGTGCACAACAGAGATAGCGGTCCATGTAGCACGTGGTCACAGAGAAAAACATTCCACTTCGCCTGTGTAACCTTTATAAATTTTATTTCACCTAATTCATTTTAATCAAATTTTACAACATTTACTCTTTGCTTTAACTGCTTAATTTCTATAAACATGACACACATACATTTATTCAAACATATATACAGTAATAGTGAATGATATAGTTATGATGTTATTACGCTTATATTTTTGTTGAATATTCATTATTCATGATGAAGTGCTGCGCTTGGCATTGTATATCCCCCTTAGAACGTGCCTGAACGGGGTCACTTGAACATAATGGAGCCTATTTATACATTATTATCCTTAACATGACTAGTTGTTCAAACAATCAACCTTTGTTGATTTTTATATTTTTATTTTCTCAAATAATTTTTGTTTGTTTGTTTATATGTGTGCATTGTGTAATTTAGGCTTTGACCACAGGGATGTTTGCTGAGGGACAGGGTGGGATTGGGGAGGGGGAAATAATGGGGGTTAAAGTTGATTCTGTATATATACAGTTGTGCTCAAACGTTTGCATACCCTGGCAGAAATTGTGAAATTTTGGCATTGATTTTGAAAATATGACTGATCATGCAAAAAAACTGTCTTTTATTTAAGGATAGTGATCATATGAAGCCATTTATTATCACATAGTTGTTTGGCTCCTTTTTAAATCATAATGATAACAGAAATCACCCAAATGGCCCTGATCAAAAGTTTACATACCCTTGAATGTTTGGCCTTGTTACAGACACACAAGGTGACACACACAGGTTTAAATGACAAATAAAGGTTAATTTCCCACACCTGTGGCTTTTTAAATTGCAATTAGTGTCTGTGTATAAATAGTCAATGAGTTTAACTCTCACGTGGATGCACTGAGCAGGCTAGATACTGAGCCATGGGGAGCAGAAAAGAACTGTCAAAAGACCTGCGTAACAAGGTAATGGAACTTTATAAAGATGGAAAAGGATATTAAAAAGATATCCAAAGCCTTGAAAATGCCAGTCAGTACTGTTCAGTCACTTATTAAGAAGTGGAAAATTCGGGGATCTCTTGATACCAAGCCAAGGTCAGCTAGACCAAGAAAGATTTCAGCCACAACTGCCAGAAAAATTGTTCAGGATACAAAGAAAAACCCACAGGTAACCTCAGGAGAAATACAGGCTGCTCTGGAAAAAGACGGTGTGGTTGTTTCAAGGAGCACAATACGACGATACTTGAACAAAAATGACCTGCATGGTCGAGTTGCCAGAAAGAAGCCTTTACTGCGCCAATGCCACAAAAAAGCCCGGTTACAATATGCCCGACAACACCTTGACACGCCTCACAGCTTCTGGCACACTGTAATTTGGAGTAACGAGACCAAAATAGAGCTTTATGGTCACAACCATAAGCACTATGTTTGGAGAGGGGTCAACAAGGCCTATAGTGAAAAGAATACCATCCCCACTGTGAAGCATGGTGGTGGCTCACTGATTTTTTAGGGGTGTGTGAGCTCTAAAGGCACGGGGAATCTTGTGAAAATTGATGGCAAGATGAATGCAGCATGTTATCAGAAAATACTGGTAGACAATTTGCATTCTTCTACACGAAAGCTGTGCATGGGACGCTCTTGGACTTTCCAGCATGACAGTGACCCTAAGCACAAGGCCAAGTTGACCCTCCAGTGGTTACAGCAGAAAAAGTTGAAGGTTCTGGAGTGGCCATCACAGTCTCCTGATCTTAATGTCATCGAGCCACTCTGGGGAGATCTCAAACGTGCGGTTTATGCAAGACGACCAAAGACTTTGCATGACAAAGAAGGCATTTTCCAAGACGAATGGGCAGCTATACCACCTGCAAGAATTTGGGGCCTCATAGACAACTATTACAAAAGACTGCACGCTGTCATTGATGCTAAAGGAGGCAATACACAGTATTAAGAACTAAGGGTATGCAGACTTGTGAACAGGGGTCATTTCATTTTTTTCTTTGTTGCCATGTTTTGTTTTATAATTGTGCCATTCTGTTATAACCTACAGTTGAATATGAATCCCATAAGAAATAAAAGAAATGTGTTTTGCCTGCTCACTCATGTTTTCTTTAAAAATGGTACATATATTACCAATTCTCCAAGGGTATGCAAACTTTTGAGCACAAATGTGTGTGTGTGTGTGTGTGTGTGTGTGTGTGTGTGTGTATGTATGTATGTATGTATATATATATATATATATATATATATATATATATATATATAATTATAATAATAATAATTATTATTATAATTTATTTATTTATTTTACTCTGCTTTTTCTATATAAGAATCAATAAAAAGTGTTAATAACAAACAACCAACCAACTAGTCGATTATGAAAATTGGTAGTTTTGCACAACCCTAATTGCTTTATTACACTCTTAATTAAAAAAAAAAATTATAATCTTTTCGGTTCCACTTTATTTTACAGTATGTGTACATTCAGTATACTTACAATGTACTTACCCAAGAAAGTACTGAGTAATATTAGGTAACTACATGTACTTTATATGGGTTAAGGTTAGGGTTGGGGTTAGGTTTAGGGTATCTAGTAATTACTGTAGCTGTTGTAATTATATAGAACGTAAATTTAGAACAGTACTGTAAAATAAAGTGCTACCATCTTTTCACGTGATATAATTTTATTGGAAAATATGTTCCAAAATGAGGGGCTGCCAAACAGCATACAAATCTAAATATAATTTTCCCCATTCACAAACAATTACATGCTTGAATGTTCTGGTATGGTATTTCTTTTTTAAACATTCTTATTCAGAACTGGTTCTCAGTTCTCAAAACTATTCACACTATTATATAAAATCCAGCATTGCTGGTCAAAACATACAGTATGTTGTGTACTGGATGCTAGTGTGCTGGTGCCCCTACCAGGCTTCTTAACTAGCTTACCCTGTAACTTCCTTGGTCAACCAGCTTCACCAGAAAACCAGGCTGGCTGACCAGCATCTACCAGTCAGACCTGCATAAACCAGCCTGGTTTCATGTTGATCTAAGCTAGTCTTTTAAGCAGGGCAGGAATTGATCTCTGTCACCAAGAAGAATGCTGTTCTCCACTTTCAGTAAGCTTTCAAATTGGTAATTGTCTGGTTGTTTTGCATATACTCTCGGAAAATCATTCTGTTCCTCTGTGCTTGTTTTCAGGTGTCTTCTCATTGGAGTCTGTCCTCACCACACAGGCACTTCTCAAATTCTGCAGAATGAACAGGGCTTTTAACAGGAGAAAGGGTAAGAGACGTTCCTGCAATGTCAGCTGCCAATAAGCCAACATGACTGACTGACTGACTGATGAAGATGAATGTTGGTTTATGCAGGCTGGTTGAACTTCAGCCTGTAGGGATGTGCTGTTTACTATACAGTATATAAAAACTGAAGTCGCTTAATACGTTTACATGTGCTTTAAAAGCTTGATTTCAGTCAGACTAAAAAAATAATGTCTTTTTAAAAAGTCATGTAAAGGCTTTAGTCCGACTGAAATTCTACCAGTCTGTTTGTTGTGACTATATGACTTAAATAATGTGATTTTTAAATAAGCTTCATCCAGAATGTATACACGTTAATCTGACCAAAATTGGCCTCGGCATTGCTTGCATGTCATGTCTTGTGTGTCATGTATACTTGGACAGGCAGATGAAGGGCCCTATTTTAAGAGCGCTTGCACTAAGCGCAGCACTATGCCATAAGTCATAAGTACAAAGTCAATGGACATGGCCATGAAGTTTTGGTATTTTCGTGCACGTATGCGCTAAGTATATGCGCAAGTGTGTTTGGCAAAATCACCCGTGCAACGCGCAAATGGGCTGGATCAAGTGCTATTTAATTCTGAGGATTTCTCCAGTTATTCCACTATCTGCGTCCAGTTATATAGTCCATTCTCTTAAGCACTAGTGATATAAACAAAGACAGCACATTCATAAGAAGATGGTAGTGTAAATGGACCCTACGCAATGAATTCGAAGAATTGAAAATTATGTTCTTTTGTGCATTCAATGATGATTTGTCGGGCATATTTCTATGACAGTGACATGCTCCTTTTATATGCATGGAAAATGTGATTCTCATCTGAATTTGGATGTAGCCTCCGTTAAATTACAGAGAATGTAAGTATTATTTATCATTTTCTTCTACTGACACACAAATCATGGCAAACAGTGTTTAATCAGCACACATATCACTTCTAATGTATAAATTAATTTGAAATGCAAAAAAATGTAAACAAAAATATTTTTACATTTAAATTACACTTCAAACGAAATAAAACATAATCAAAATAACGAAGTGTCAAAAAAATCATACCATTTCCAAACATTTTACTCTTCAACTTCTTCCACCGGTCCCTTTTGCAGTGACTTAAGAATCACTCTACAACAACAGGTGGAAAAATACTGATACAAATTAGATCATAAATACAATTGTAAATTTAAACATAATAATAATAATTGAAAAATAAACCATGACCTATAGATAGTTTAACACAAATCTCATAAATTTTTGTTTCATTTAAGACTGCTACAACTCTGTTCGTCAGGGACATAATTTGATGTTCCACTATATTTTCAGAGTTTGGACAGGAACTTTATTACCACCTGCTGGTGGAATCTCCAAACTGCAAATGCAGAAACTGAGTTTAAACTTTGCGCTGAGTTAACTCTTGAGTTAAGAGAGGGGTTTTCAAACGTCTTAGCGCAATGACCTATTTCTCAGAAAAATAGCAAATTGCTGCACCATCAGGGATGTAGTTAATTGGAACTTTAGCTCTCTGTCTCTGTTTAAAATCCATCACCCAAAAGAATCTCAGACTGTATAGTTTGTATTGGTTTTCTTTGGGGGAAAAACAGACCCTTTAACTGCAATAAAGCTCACTAAAGGGGCCTGGGTAGCTCAGCAAGTAAAGACAGTGACTACCACCCCTGGAGTCATAAGTTCAAATCCAGGGCATGCTGAGTGACTCCAGCCAGGTCTCCTAAGCAACCAAATTGGCCCAGTTGCTAGGGAGGGTAGAGTAACTTCTTCGTGGTCGCTATATTGTGGTTCTCGCTCTCGGTGGGGCGCGTGATGAGTTGTGCGTGGATGCTGCGGAGAATAGTGTGAAGCCTCCACACGCGCTACGTCTCCGCGGTAACGCGATCAACAAGCCACGTAATAAGATGTGTGGATTGACCGGTCTCAGACGCGGTGGCAACTGAGATTCGTCCTCTGCCACCCAAATTGAGGTGAGTTACTACGCCACCACGAGGACTTAGAGTGCATTGGGAATTGGGCATTCCAAACTGGGGAGAAAAGGGGAGAAAATCCAAAAAAAAACAAAAAAAAGTTCACTACAAGGGATACCCCCCACGCGTCATGTTTTCAAAGCTTTATTTCTGGCACTCATCTCTTCCCTTTCGTTTCAAATTTAGCCTAATATGAACACCACAGACAGGCCTGGATTCGTAGGTGACAGTTCGTGTTTGTTGTGAGCTTACTTCCCACAGAAAGTTTGCCTTCTAGGCTAATGGTTTATTAATGGCGGTGACAGAAGAGCCTCTGGACTTGCTTGCATGGTCACAGTCAACGATTAGCGAGTTTATCTCCAGCAGCAGACACTGCACTGTGTGGTTTGAATGTTTCATAGCCCTCCATTGGGATACACTCATTGGCTGAAATTATCGTTAAGTCCAAATACACACTCTTCTACACAAGGTGATGATGCTGCTTAACGAACTAGGAGTTACGTGAGACTTCATATTCATTGACCTATACAGCAGCTGAGGGACACTTTGCACTGTGTATTTTGAAGTGCTGAATGTACAATGTTAATTGTGAATGATTCAAAGGAATATTAAAGATGTCAAGCATAAATACTGTAGACCGGTAAGTTGGAATGATTTATGTTTCCACATCAAACAAAAATACTAAACTTTTACAGAGGAAATAAGTTATCCAACACAGCTTTACATACAAATTGCACAAGGAATTCTGTTATAAGTACATGTTATAAATACTGTATTTCACCAGAGGGGTCTGGGTCAGGGATGCGTATTATGGATTGGGAAATTAAAGAAACGCATAAGTGCTGATTTTTAAAAATTTGCTTAATGTAACAACTTTCACTGGAAAAACTATTAGATGCTAAACTCAGGCTGGAGAGCTCAAGAATAATTTTGGTTTCTACTTGGCATGAGAAGTATTATACATGTCTTACAGTATGTTCTCATTAAAACATCCTACAGTATAATCACATATTCCAGAAACATTCAGAATGTTCTCAATAATCTTAGATAATGTATGCCTGATAATGAGGCCTGTCTGGTTAAAGAATTGGTCCACCCAAAAAGAAAAAGTCTGTCAAAATTTACTGACCATCAAACCGTTTCAAACCTGTATGACTTTCTTTCTAAAGTGGAACTCAGAAGCAAAACTTGTAATGAATATTTAGGTCCATCATTTTAATACAATGCAGTTGATAGGAACTCACTTTGAAGCTTAAAAAAGGAACTCAATTTATGTAGTCCATGCGACTTGTGTGTCTTATTCCAGGTCTTCTGAAGGCATATGATAGAGTTTGGTGAGAAACACCCTGAAATTTAAGTCTTCTAGCGTTTATTAGTGGCCTGAGAGAAGCTTGTACACAGTGGATAAAGTGTTCACGTAAGAACTTGAGTGGTTTTTAGCGCTAAACACATAAGCATTTTTTACTTTTGCGTTCCTGCTTAAAAAAAAAAAAAAGTCATACAGGTTTGTAATAAAATGAGCGTGAATAAATAATGACAGAATTTTCTTTTTTGTTTGGGTGAACTATTCCTTTACATTAAATGTGTTTGTATTTTGGTAAGCTGATGTAAATCAATACTTTTATAATTTAACTTTTTACAGAGTGACTATTTGCACTATTGGTGTAAACAGCACCTGCCACAAAGTGCGGCTGTTTTCACTCCAATAGTCTGGTGGAAACACAGAAATTCTAGAAGATCAAAAGATAAACTGCACCCCCAGTGTCGCTGCTGTTGCCTGGGGTGTGACGATGTTGTGGGTGTGCTGTTTTCATGCGGATGACCCGGGTTCGATTTCGCACTTTGTCCCATTTTTTTTCCCATCCTTTTCCCATATCCACTCTACTAATTCCTTTAATGCTACTTCTAATAATAAATAAAATTAATATAAAATTAGATTTTCTAGCAGTGATTTGGTCACTGTGAAGGTCGGGGAGTTGAGAGAAAGGCTTGATCCCTGTAAATTTAACCACGGTCTTACTATATTAATATTGTAGTAACTATGTTTTTTGGAGGAAGACATAGTTTTAATGCAATTAACCATGGTGTTACTACTGTAATATAGTAACCATGTTTAATTTTGTGGTTACTATGAGTTTACTGCAAAATACCATGGCGATACTATGGTAACTGTAGTAAAACTCTGATTCATTTTTGTAAGGGAAGGTTAGGTTTAGGGGTTGGTGTAGGATGTCTGTGGGGCCCTAAATAAACACAATAAGCACGCTGCAGTGACGTCCCTATACTTTATGTTAGTATTTAAAATGGGTGCAAATAGTATCTGCCACTATTTGCACTTAGTGCAAAGAAGATGCTTTTTGTACTAAGTGCAAATTGCCTCTGCCAACTTTTTATGCAATCCTTGCTCACAAAAAACAAAAAAAATAAAAAATAAATAAATGCTTAAACCAGTCTATGGTGGTTTACTGGTCTTAGCTGCTTTAATCTGGTTTAACTGGCTGACCAGCTTGTTTAGCTGAAAAGTGACCAAAACTATCAAACCAAACCAACAGTACAGTACGTGTTAATCCTTTTGTCCATGCTCTTGTTTTTCACCAGTTGTTTTGAATGCTTAACCTTTATGATTATTTGTGTATAAACTGACAGTCACTCTGTGCCAGCAGAACAAAATGACCTTTAGTCCTTAGCTCTTTACAGAGATGTCCTGCGGTGCAGTAACCTTTTCGTAGTTCAGGGAGGTACAGGGAAAAGCAAAAGGGAAAGCTAAAAATGGATCTGTCTCCTTTGTGCCGCATTTATTATTTTTGACTTCAAAGACCAATGAGCTTCATGAACTTGTTAACTGCGCTGTTCTGAGATTCGCTCTCTTGTTTGTGTATTTAAAAAGTTTAAATGACCTAGAAGATCACCTTTTTGATTTTTGGAGGATGCATGACTCTGCAATAAAACTCATATTTTTTTATTTACTATTGCCTCTGTAGTTCTGTCACAAAAGAGTTTTGTTGTGTCATAAGTTATCTTGCAAAAGATTATCGTGATGATATCTGATGTCCAGCAGTTGAATAACATTGTATTACCTTTTTTCATCAATGAGTGGCACTTGATACTATTATGGCACATATGTATAGTGAAGGATTAGTGATTTGATTATATTAATATAAAATTTTGTCATATAACCTGGTCCACACTGTTTGAGCCTAAGCAATTGGACTTGGGTATGTTTTGGTAATAAAACAGGCAAAAAAATCCCATAGATACCAGCTGGGTTTCCACCCATGTATTTTTATGCAAATTATTGGATATCACAAAAAAATGCTAAAAGGAAACGATGGATAAAATCTTCAAAATGCACATAACAAATGTATATGCTCACTTGAGATGGATCATATTTTATTTGATGAGAAGACATGCGCATAAACTAAGATGGAAAGACATTTACTGAATAAATTCTCATAGAATTTAGATTGGAATATACACTGCCGGCCAAAGGTTTGGAATAATGTACAGATTTTGCTGTTTTGGAAGGAAATTGTTACTTTAATTCACCAAAGTGGCATTCAACTGATCACAAAGTATAGTCAGGACATTACTGATGTAAAAAACAGCACCATCACTATTTGAAAAAAGTCATTTTTGATCAAATCTAGATAGCAGCCATCACTCCAACACCTTATCCTTGAGTACTCATGCTAAATTGCTCATTTGGTACTAGAAAATCACTTTCCATTATATCAAACACAGCTGAAAACTATTTGGTTCGTTAAATGAAGCGTAACATTGTCTTTGTGTTTGTTTTTGAGTTGCCACAGTATGCAATAGACTGGCATGTCTTAAGGTCAATATTAGGTCAAAAATGGCAAAAAAGAAACGGCTTTCTCTAGAAACTCATCAGTCAATCATTGCTTTGAATGAAGGCTATACAATGCTTGAAATTGCCAAAAAACTGAAGATTTCATACAAAGGTGTACACTACAGTCCTCAAAGACAAAGGACAACTGGCTCTAACAAGGACAGAAAGAGATGTGGAAGACCAGATGTACAACTAAACATGAGGATAAGTACATCAGAGTCTCTAGTTTGAGAAATAGACGCCTCACATGTCCTCAGTTGACAGCTTCATTGAATTCTACCCGCTCAACACCAGTTTCATGTACATCAG
This sequence comes from Myxocyprinus asiaticus, assembly GCF_019703515.2. Lineage (NCBI taxonomy): Eukaryota > Metazoa > Chordata > Actinopteri > Cypriniformes > Catostomidae > Myxocyprinus > Myxocyprinus asiaticus. The sequence goes on from NC_059355.1 coordinate 4,296,464, forward strand.
TAAAGAGAAGACTCAGGGGAGCAGGACTTATGGGAAGAATAAAAGGTTAGAGTGGGCAAAGAAACACAGACATTGGACAACAGATAATTGGAAAAGAGTGTTCTGGATCTTAACCCCATTGAGCTTTTGTGGGATCAGCTAGACTGTAAGGTGCGTGAGAAGTGCCCGACAAGACAGTCACATCTATGTCAAGTGCTACAGGAAGTGTGGGGTGAAATGTCACCTGAGTATCTGGACAAACTGACAGCTAGAATGTCAAGGATCTGCAAAGCTGTCATTGCTGCACGTGGAGGATTTTTTGATGAGAACTCTTTGAAGTAGTTTAAGAAGTTCTGAATATTTTTTTCATATTGTAATAGTAATTTTTCATGTTATTAATGTCCTGACTATACATTGTGATCAGTTGAATGCCACTTTGGTGAATAAAAGTACCAATTTCATTCCATAAGAGCAAAATCTGTACATTATTCCAAACCTTTGGCCACCAGTGTAGGTGTGCATTAAAAAAAATTCATGTGACTGCATCGACTAGCTGCAGTAAGTGAATACTTAATTTGCATAATTCGCTCAGAGAATATCATCAATATCTTGAACTGGGTTTCCATTAATATTTTTCGAATGAAAATGTGAATCATGGAACGTTTCTATCCACTAAATCATGTGCATTATCTTGAGGGAGCCCTTTGTGTCATGATGGAGAAAATCTAGGTGTTTTTCTAAGAAAATATAGCAATCTAGTTTCATATGTAAAGGACTTCTGTGACATCTAAAACTATAAGCAGTTGAGTTTTTCTACTGTCCTCAAGATATTATTCTGTCTGACCGTTTGTCCTCTCTCCCTGTCGTGCATTCATTGGTGTGCAGCTGATTAAAGTGTGTGTGTGTGTGTGTGTGCACCTGTGTGGCTGTGAATGCTGAAGAGCCCGTGTTACATTGGTCCTGTGATGAAAGTGTCAAATAAACACTAAGAGAGCTGTCTCCTTGGCAAGGGATTGAACAGCTTGTCAGCTTTATTATATTATTGTTTTTCAGCATCACAGTTCTTATACTCCAAGGGCCATCTCTCTTATTTGCTGCCTCTTTTGGTCTCCTTCTCTGTCCCTCCATCTTTCATTCTGTCTCTCCCTTTCTCTCCCACTTACTCACTCGCTTTCTCTGTTTTTCCTGTTTTTCCAAGGGCAACAGGAAATAAAACACTGCATGTCAGTCAGTCCGCTAGGATCAAATGCTGGTGTCTGATAGGCTGAAGAATAATCTATTTCTCTCTTACTGGCCAACAAGAGCATTCCAAGTTTTTATTGTTGGTTATAGATTGAACAAATGACCAAGAAAAATGCAATTGCAATGAGAAAGCAGTGGTGGGGACGTTCAGTCAGTTAAGATTAGTCGACATGAACACACTGGACTGGAGTGTAGAGTAATTAGTGAACTTGCAAATTTACCTATCTGTGAGATCATTCGCATAGACACATTTTCCGAGACCATGTCTTGCGAATTATTATTTTTTTTTTTTTGCATGACCCATGTGCCAACTGAATACAAAAACCATTCATACATCTGCCCAAAGTAAGATATGCCCATCATCATTCTTTTGTCTGTATTCTATCCATTAACACTCTTTTATAAACCCATTTTTGCAGTTTCATCAGTGTCATCATAAATTAAAATAACAGTGTAATCAGTGCATTAGCTCCATGAATTCAGAATGTAAACAAGACAAATAACACATTATCTACTGCGTATATTACTTTAAGTCACCATCGAGTAGTTAAAACAGCTTCTTGTACTAATCATCTATGAATTCTACTTGTAGAATGAGGCATGAAGCCCTTGATGGCACATTTTAAAATCATATTAGTTGATGTTTTACATGTAGTCTTGAGCATCCTCATATTTAAATGTGTTTCTAAACGCATCCCACTGCGGCTCAGACAGTGTCTGAATGCTCGCAAACAATATGTCGTCGCTCAGCTGTTTCGAACTTCTTTTTACTTCTGAATGAAGTACGAAGAAGAACTCCGTAAGTGTGCTAGGGCCTTAAAGATGACCAGTAACTTCTCTAAAGTTGTAATTAGATTACTCATTATTTCATGGGAAAAGTAATTACATTACTAATTAAATTCTTAAAACCCCAACACCATAACAAAATTACCCCTGCCCCATCTTTCTTACATTTTTAAGATTGTAGGAGGAATGTTGGCCTACTGGAAACTTTTGCCACCAGTAACCTACACCTAAATTATTTTTCTTTTCTCTTTTTTATCCAGAAAAGCCAGCCATGCACACACCTGAAGCCCTGGTGAGAAGTCATGTTGTATATAATGCAAAGGTACAGTTTGATGCATATTTATTGCTGTGGTCCTCTTAGCTGCTACTACTTTATTTACTACACAATGGTGGATAAACACACACACACACACACACGCTTAGCCACCCAGTAAGCAATATTATACTGAAATTGCACACATGCAACTCGAGTAGTACAGCCAGGGGCGGGAAATACAAACAGTACACCATGACGTGTGTTTGTGTGTGTGTGTGTGTAACTCACTGTACCCCCTTTCTCTAACCTTCATCATCATATTTTCATCAGCAGCACAGGCACTTTTAGATGCCAAACTTTTCTATTGCCATATTATTTAAACCATCTTACATTATGTTAAAAGGCTTGTGGTTTGTGTCCACTGTGTGTTTGTGTAGTTTTTGGGAATCACAGAAGTGGAGCAGCCCAAAGGGACAGATGTGGTCCGTGTGGCCGTCAGAAAGCTGAAGGTATTTTATTACGTTATTCTGAAAATTTATGGGCTATAAAATGTTCCCACAATTCCTTCATGTCTTCTATGTTTATGGGTTGGAAACTCTAACTTACTGTGTTAATTAAATTTCAATCTGCAAACATTTTAATAGGCAAAGTTTGTTTCCAGAGACTGTATAACAGGCTCAAGTTGCATTTTAATTTTAAGTGAGTGACACTGAACACGAGGCAAAAGCACGCAGGGAAAACAATTATTTATTATATTGAATAATCTGTTGCACTTCATCATTATCATACACAGCATCATTACGTTAATGGAAGGCGATTTGCCAAAAGCATCTGCATTCAGAGGACAGAACTCCCAGGAGAACAAAGAGACTTTGCGAGAAAAGACACAGACACTAACACACAATTTACATCTTCACCAAAGATAACACCCTGCAGAGTAAATGCCTTTTATTATTCTGAAATGATTGGCTTTAGTAGATTATGTTAAATTCATGTTACTGCAAATATGCGATCGGGGTAAGTACATACTAAGACCCAGCATTTGATGGAGTATGAGGCACATCAACTAAGATCTTAGCTTTCTGATTTACCATTTGAATTTAGTTAAGCGTTATAGACTGTAAAGGCTAAAAGAAAGTACAGTTTTGTCCCAAGTAGTTTGGGACAATGTAATATTGATCGACCCGTCCAAGTAGTATCAGTCATGACACCTGTTTAATGCTAATATTATTCTAGTTAAGTGTAATAGGATACTACAGAACTAAACAAAACTACTATTTTGGTAATGGTATGTTGGTCAGCCTTATCCAAATATTATTAGTTGTTTACCTCTGTCTAGAGATAATATTACAATAATTAAGTGTATACAAATCTATAGAAACTAAGCAAAACTACTATTTAGAATAGATAAGCTGCGGTAGTAATCATTTTGAATAGTTGGCCTGTTAGTTGTTTACCTCTGGTTAAATATCAAAACTGACGAGTTTGTGATTGTGGGATCCGTTTATATGGTCGGCCAGCCTGGTCTCATGAAATTTACGTGAACATTGCAACATTTGCAAAACGTTCTTCATTCCACATTTGGCTGCATTTTCAAAATGAAATGTCCAGTGGGGGGCACCAAAACCAAGCAAAATGAGGTTGTAATCAGACAAGGTTTTTAAGGTGAATTTTAGATGGAGGTTTTAATGAGTAAAACGTACCTCCCTGACATAAAACTGTACCCTGAAGGACCAGGTATACTTTGTTTTTGCGTGTTCCTGATAGCCTTGCTCCTGGCCGACCGTGTTGCCTTTGTGAGTATATTTTTCTGACCGTGAATGAATTGGAACTTGTTCGACGCATGCCCACTACAGCTGCTTTGTGGCACTCTTTTAGTACAATCAATGGCCAGCGTATGCGCAGACAACGCGCACAGCCGAGGACTGCGTGCGCAAGTCAAGAAAATCTAGGCGGTGCTGATGATGCAATTTGCATCACACATACGGTGTGCGGAGCGATCCGCAACTGAAGTATACTTTGGCCTTATACCTAACCAATAGTGTCCGGAGAGATAAATGAGAGTTTAACAAAACAGACATCCTTACCCTTAACCAACACCTAACCCTAACCAATAGTGTTTTAAAATGCAAATTTGAAATGAAAAAAAAAAAGAAAATAAGTTTACTGAAGCAACCATTTTATTCCGTTTCCCTTCTATGCCACTTTCGCTTTCATGCGTCTTTGAGTGGATTCGAACTGTGGTTGTTGAGCTCAAAGTCCAACTCTTTATCAGGTGATATACCAAGCAATAATTAGGATTTTAAGTTCTAATAACTTAAAGGATCAAGTACAGAACTGAGGTTGTGGGGAATACCCATAAGCCCTTGTGTTTGAATAATTGAAGCATGTTTGTTTGGCCAAAAGGAGCTTACGGGGGCATTTAATTAGTTGTAATTAAGAATTAATTTAGATTTTAGCTCTTTTTAGGATTATTGATGTTGTTTGCCAGTAATTATTTGTTTTGTGTTAAGTCATCATTAGGGTGATTAGCGTTCCCTTTGCTAAAGTTTCTGTTCAGTCCAGTAATTATTCCATTCAATGTATATGTGCATAGCTGAAGTGCAGCTTTATCTGCACTTCTTTGGGGAATCAAGTTTAATGAGTGACCTCAGTCATTATTTTCTTTTGAGCCAATTAAATGAAGTGAATATAATTTCTGCGCTGCCAAACGGAATAACCAAAATAATGATTTCAAAACAGTTTTCTGTATACACCTGGACTTGTAAAACCAAAATAAAACAGTGACTCATGTGCAGTGGGATTTTTAGGAGACAGACAAAGGGAACTATAACAATGTCCTCTTCCTGAGCGATATTTCTCTCGCCCATTTTGTGTCTAGCTTTGGACTTTCGGCAGGTTTGTTCATGGCTCTAGAGGCGTGTTTGACATCACCTCATTTCATCTGATGCTCCACTGCTCTCTTGCAGCCTTTAAAATATGGTGAACACCTGCAGCTCTGTCTGTTTTCCCTTTGACAGTATGTACTTGCGCTGCATGTGCTGAATCATTTTTTGCTTCTCTCAGTTTCAAAGGCACATCAAGAAGTCAGAGGGGCAGAAAACTCCTAAAGTGGAGCTTCACATCTCTATATATGGTGTGAAGATACTGGACCTTAAAACAAAGGTACACTGTAAAAAGTAGTAACCTGCAATTGTTAACTTAAGGATCTATTTCTACTTGATCTAATCATTAAAAATAACTTCTTTTTTTGTCTAACCTAATTTAGTCAATTATGGGTTGATCAAGTCAGATTAAATAAAATTTTTGAATTGAATAAAACCAGTTACATTAGGACCACATGAAGCACATTTTTTAGGTTGCCTGACAAAACATTTTGTACAGTGTAGGTTGTTTTTTTTTTTTTAGATATATAATATTCTCATGATCAGTCAAAGGAAGTTGTCTCTGGATAAGGTTAACCCTTTTAGTTGATGTGATTTCATGCACAATGACTCGAAAAGCCACACTAATTTATGCAGCCCATGAACTACCCCACTACCATTCTCACACCTGGTTTGACAGAACAATGAAATGCAATTAAGCAGAAAATTAAACGTGCTACCTTATCTTTCTGTAAGCTGTAAGCACAACTGACAGAAAGATTTAGTTCCAGTTGTAAACTAATTTAACTAATTCAGCAACTGAAGTAACCACTTTGCACTTGATTAATGCAATTAGATGTGTTTGTTCAAAACAAAACAGTTCTGTCAAAGGTTCTGCCAGGATCTGAATAGAAAGCCAGTGTTTGTGAACTGTAGGTGTTAAGACTGCCATAGACACAAAAAATTACCAATGAGAGAGACACCTCTTTAATATCTTAACTTTGTCTCCTTGAAAGCAGTGAGATTTAAATGGAGATCAAAAGGAGTCTGCTACTTCTCAGAAAATACCATAGGAATCTCCCTAGTAGTTTCCCATGTCCGAGTCACACATTTTGTTCAGATTTGCAAAGACACCAAAGTCGGCAATCAAAAGTCAGAGATTTCTATATGAAGTCAACATTTTTTCATCAAATTTTTCCAAGACCAAGAGGAGAAACATCTGAAAAAAAAAAAAGTTTAAATGTAACATGCATGAGAACTCCATTAAAGGTGCTGGAAGCGATTTTATCTTTCTGAAGCTTTCACGTGACTGAGCCGTTGAATTAGCCACACCCCCTCATTCCAAAACCCCACCCTCCAAAGATAATTTTGAGACCAAAACCGAGCAAAAGAGCAGCACTGTTTGTTCCTGTGGCTGTCAAATTCAACAGTGGCACAATAGCGCCCTCAACTCTCAAAGACTCAATGATCCGCTTCAAATACAACACCATGAAAACGAGCAAAATGATTGACCGGTGAAATGTGTCAATGACCGCGGTTCGTGGACACATTTTTGTTTGCTGTTTACAAAGTCTACAGCTGTCACAGAGACCGGTGAGATATCTCAGGACACCTATTTTCATTAAAATATTTAAGGGAGTAGGAAAATTTTTTTGCATACTTTTCCATGAAAAAAATCGCTTACAGCACATTTAAGTCTCCTGAGCTATAAAAGAGCAACCTTTAAGCAATAACATTTTCCCTGGGCTGTTTTCTATTTGTTTGTCTGGTTTTGCATGCAAGAGATCCTTGCTTGACTTAAAGGGATAGTTCACCCAAAAATTTAAATTCTCTTATCATTTACTCACCCTCATGCCATGCCAGATGTGTGTGACTTTCTTTCACAAACAAAGATTTTTAGAAAAATATCTCAGCTCTGTAGGTCCATACAAAGCAAGTGATTGGTGATCAGACCTTTGTAGCTCCAAAAATCACATAAAGGAAACAAAAGTAATCCATATGACTCCAGTGTTTAAATCCATATCTTCAGAAGCTATATAATAGGTGTGGGTAAGAAACAGATCAATATTTAAGTCCTTTTTTCCCCTAAATCTCCACTTTAACTTTCACTCAGATTTGAAAGTGAAACTAAACAGGCACCACATGTGACTTTCAGATGTAAAAGTGAAAGTGGAGATTTAGAGTTAAAAAAAGGACTAAATTTGTCAAATAAAAAAATAAAAAACATTTTAAACACACATCTGGGATGGCATGAGGATGAGCAAAGGATAAGAGAATTTAATTTTTTGGGCAAACTATCAATTTAAATAGGTCAGTCATACCAGTGAACTGTTCATCTCAGTTCTACTCTCCTTATTCCTGTTCTAGGAGATGCAGCACAACTGCCAACTTCACAGAATGTCCTTCTGTGCAGATGACAAAACAGATAAAAGAATCTTCACTTTTATCTGTACAGAACCGGAGACAAAAAAACACCTGTGTTACGTGTTCAACAGCGAAAAATGTGTACGTTGTAAAAATATTTAAGCATAACTACAGTAATATTTGACTAATGTTTCAAAGAAACAAATGCAATGTGTGCAAATATCGTGCAGGCAGAGGAGATCACTCTTGCTATTGGACAAGCCTTTGATCTCGCCTACAAGAAGTTCCTGGAATCTGGTGGAAAAGACGTAGAAACGAGAAAACATATTGGAAACCTTCAGAAACGAGTAAGAAATACTCCTGACATGTTGCAAACTTGAGTCATCTCATCATTTTAAACAAGGACTGACCAACAGTTGTCCCAGAGAATAATTTAAGAAACAATGCAAGGGTGTAACTCAAAAGCAGTGACATCATATATGAAAGTTTGCAATGTCGCCCTCTCTTCTACATGGGTGATTCTCAAGAACCTGTCGAGAGGGAGCCTGGGTAGCTCAGCGAGTACTGACACGGACTACCACCCCTGGAATCGCGAGATCGAATCCAGGCTGTGTTGAGTGACTCCAGCCAGGTCTCCTAAGCAACCAGATTGGCCTGGTTGCTAGGGAGGGTAGAGTCACATGGGATAACCTCCTTGTGGTCGCGATTAGTGGTTCTCGCTCTCAATGGGGCGCGTGGTAATTTGTGTGTGGATCGTGGAGAGTAGCATGAGCCTCCAATGCTGGGAGTCTCCACAGTGTCATGCACAACGAGCCACGTGATAAAATGCACAGATTGACGGTCTCAGAAGCGGAGGCAACTGAGACTTGTCTTCTGCCACCTGGATTGAGGTGAGTAACCGCTCCACCACAAGGACCTACTAAGTAGTGGGAATTGGGCATTCCAAATTGGGAGAAAGGGGGATAAAAAAAAAAAGAAACCTGTCAAGAAAATGTACTGGTCATATTTAACCCAGTGTTAATCTGTTCACTGACAAAGGATTTTTCAATTTTGTCAATGATAACTAAACCATTTTAACTACAACATACTGATGATGAAAATATGATTGATGAATATGAAAAGATTATACTGCAAAGATGATGACACATTTACAGAAACATCTGTTTTTAGAAAAAGAAATATCTAGAAAGAATGAATTCATATCAAAACATTATCGAGTGTAATGGGCATTTCTCTGCGTGAGCTGCGTGACCAGAAAGAGCTGAACACCGGCAAAATGAACTGCTTTGCAAATGGGTTAATTACCTCATTCAAATGCATCCTATTTATACATAAGATTTATCACTATATCCACAACATACAGTATATGTAAAATTACAACTTACATTGCACAGACAATGAAGCAAATGAACAGGTGAAGTTGCGTTGTGAATATAATGTTTCTGTAAAAACAAGCTACATAATGTTATAAAATATGGAAAAATAGTTACAGTCTCAAAGCAAGAAAAATACAGTAACTTGAAAAATAGCTAATACTTCAGTAAATTACTATGTAAGCTAAGATTTCAGGAGTTCAGGACCTTTTTCACATTGTATTTGGTATCTTTACATGTATGATACATGTTTAAATTATTAAATGTTTATAAGTTTTCCTAAATGTTTGAATATTTGATATTTGAAGTTTGGTCTGTTAAAATTTGACACATATTTTAGTAATTTTGCACATTATCATCAGCTAAAATTATATGCCATTTTAGTGAGAGTAAAACTGACTAAAAATAATAAAATATGACATGACGAAAAATTTGCTAAAATCAAAGGACATTTTCATCAAAAAACAAAAACTAGGACTTATATATATATATATATATATATATGACCCCATTTTTATTACCATAACACATAAGGACATTTTACTTTAATATTTCCATTGTTTTGAATGGTAATTCTCATTAGCATAACAGTCGTTTTTTTAAATGTATTTTTAGTGTAATGAGAATGTCATAATGACATTTGGGTATTAGGATATTGGTCTTGGTGGACTAGATCTGCTACGCTGTTGCTGGTGCAGAGCAAGTACGGAGACTTGACACTGCTAGAAAATACACAGACATACTGAGTTAAGCATGTGGACATGCTGCTGCTGCACAGTTAGGCAAAATTTAAGACCTGCTGCATCCAGCAAGAATGAACATGCTACTGCACAAATAGACATTACAAGCAATCCCCATGTGGCAGATCTAGACAGGTGGTGCTGGGATGGAGGTGCGTTTCAGAGAAAAAAAAACTCTGGTAAAACCGGCTTGTCTGCAATCTGAGTAATTTAAATGTTACACAAACAGAGACATGCAAGTTGACCAGAATTTCATTGGTGGTGTCTCTTATGGCAGGACTTGTGACTAATGTAATTGTTTTCACTTGAACGTAATTATGATTATGCAATGTGCTTATGTTATTTAAAGATTCAGGATTTAGAGATGGAGAACTCTAAACTGAAGAAGAAACTGATAGAGCTGGAGGATCAGCTGGTGGATTCTCGCTGCTCACCAGTATGTTCAGTAGGAAATGAAACATGTTTATCATTCCAGTAGAATGTTGCTCTTTCCTGGTAATCTAACTGACTCTGAATTGGTCTCTTACAGTTTGTTTTTCTTTTCTATCTTCCCTGTCACTCTCTTCCTCGTCCCTATCTATCTCTCTCTCCGTCCACTTCTGTTCTCCTCGCTCTCTGTCACCCCGCCCAACCCCTCAGCCTCCTTTCTCAGCTCCTGCATGCATTTTGCAGAAACCATCTGTCCTGTCCTGGTGTGGTGATGATATCACATCACTGTCCAGTCTAGAGATCTCCTCTGTCACTTTAACACCCGTCAGCTCACCTGATTCCAGCCAATCAGCAAACTTGCTCACTCCACCTCCTGCTAAGCCCACCCTCTCACAGCCCACAAGTGGCTCCAACATACCACGACCTCGTGTAAATGTCTTGTGCTCTTTTATTCAGATAAACACACAAAATGACACCGTGTACACTGCATGTGATTCAATTACACTGTTCAGTCTGAACCTTTTCTGAATCTAAATCTGAATTTTTCATACTTAAAGGAATAGTGCACTAAAAATTATTATTTTTTTTTTTCCATAATTTACTCACCCTCATGTCGTTCAAAATCTGCATGACTTTCTCAACACAAAAGGAAAAATTTTAATAAATATCCTGGTCTGTATATTTAATATAAATGTAATTGATAGTGACTCACTTTAAAGCTTTTAAATGCACTCAAACATATCATAAAAGTATTCCATGCGACTCATGCATCATAGTACAAGTTTTCTAAATGCATACGATAGGTTTTCATGAGAAACAACCCAAGATGTAAGTAATCTTTCAGTGGAAATCTTAACATCCATTGTGCTTTCATGTGTTAGCGTGAGCCCCTGTGAACAAGCTTCTTTTTTCAGCTTTTCTAAGCTTTAAATTGAGTCCCAATCAATTGCAATTGTTTTGAATAGATCAGTGAATCCCGCACACCCCAGGGGGTACACAAAAAGAACTGGATGTTGCTATGTTGAACCTATAAAACAAAATGTATGACTTAATGATAGGGTTAATAATAGGGATGGGTAAAAATATCAATTTTCCAATTAATCACAATCTTCATTTGATCCCGACATTGATTTTTTCAAATCCCAAGATTGATCTTTGACTCTATGCGAAGTCAAGCAATGAGATCATTTCACTACGTGTTTAGAGTAAAAGTGTGGTTTGACTCGTTCCGTGTAATGTGTGCCCAAAGACGAAATCTATGCAATTAATTTGTAATTGAATAATGTCTCTTATAAACCCTTTCTGTTCGTTACTCTGTTCTTTACAAAAACAACAAAAAAAGAGCATTTAATTCTAATCACACATAGCACGAATTCTGTAAAGAAGCCATTCGACTGGGCCTGGGTAGCTCAGCGAGTACTGACACTGACTACCACCCCTGGAGTTGCAAGTTCGAATCCAGGGCATGCTGAGTGACTCCAGCCAGGTCTCCTTAACAACCAAATTGGCCCGGTTGCTAGGGAGGGTAGAGTCATATGGGGTAACCTCCTCGCGGTCGTGATTAGCGGTTCTCGCTCTCAATGGGGCGCATGGTAAGTTGTGCGTGGATCGCAGAGAGTAGCATGAGCCTCCACATGCTGTGAGTCTCTGCGGTGTCATGCACAACGAGCCACGTGATAAGATGTGGCTTATCTTATAAGCAGGGTAACTGGGGTAATCTAACGGTTAGCGGGGTAACCGCGCCACCACAAGGACCTACTAAGTTGTGGGAATTGGGCATTCCAAATTGGGGAGAAAAGGGGATATATAATATTTTTTTTTGTTTTTTTTTGTTTTTAAAGCCATTTGACTCCATGAATAAATATGCGCTCAAGCAACACATTTCTGTGAGATGCTTACTGAACTGCTACTATTCTTAAGATGGTACCATTTTAGTTCTTGTTCTACAGAACATATCAATGTAAATGCTTGTAAATAGTACAAATTATGTATGTGAACAATAAACGTGTGTGTGTGTGTGTATGTATGTATGTGTGTGTGTGTGTGTATATATATATATACAGTATATATTATACAGTATATGCAATATACACAATTTTTAGACATATTTTTTGATGGAATACAAGGAATTTGTACATTTCTAAAAATGTAAAATATGAACAAAATTAGGAAAAACTATTATTTTTTTTATTTTTTGTAGAATTAATAAACAAATTTATCTCAAATCGATACTTTGTGAGGAACTATGTATTTCTTTGGTGAGTAACCATGTAATAGGCATGATCTGTTCTGCGTTGGATTTCTGATCATGTATTTATTATGCAATAAAAACGGCTGACCATATAATTAATATCAAACAAACTCAAGCGAATTGAACATTAGAATTGCATTCGTTACTCGCCTGCATTCCTGTCATGTCCAATATACACCGATCAGTCACAACATTAAAACCACCTGCCTAATATTGAGTAGGTCCCATATGCTGCCAAAACAGCACCAACCTGCATCTCAGAATAGCATTCTGAGATTATATTATAATCATCACAATTATACAATCACCACAATTGTACAGAGTGGTTATCTGAGTTACCGTAGACTTCGTCAGTTTGAACCAGTCTGGCCATTCTCTGTTGACCTCTCTCATCAACTAGACATTTCCGTCCACAGAACTGTTGCTAACTGGATGTTTTTTGTTTTTTGTTTTTAGTACCATTCTGAGTAAATTCTAGAGACTGTTGTGCGTGAAAATCCCAGGAGATCAGCAGTTATAGAAACTCTCAAACCAGCCCATCTGGCACCAACAATCATGCCGCAGTCCAAATCACTGAGATCATATTTTTTCCCCATTCTGATGGTTGATGTGAACATTAACTGAAGCTCCTGAACCGTATCTGCTTGATTTTATGCACTGCTGCCACATGATTGGCTGATTAGATAATCGCATGGATGGTTGTTGGTGCAAGACGCAATAACCCCTCTGTACAATTTTGATAGGTGTAGTTGGCACTGCTACATCTTTCATACATGTTTCTTTGCCAAGCCTGAATCATGATTCTCAAAAGAGTCCATGGAGAAAACTTGCCAAAAAATATGATAATTCCACATTGACGCTTGTTTGAATAAGTCACTTGTTTCTAAGCTTGGGATACTTCAGAAGGCTTTGCAGGGATGCAGTTTGTCCACAACTTGGAACAAGACGTCTGTGTCCGTTATGCCACATCTTAATCTTTTTGTTGGTTTAAAGCAAACTACAGTAAAAAAAAATAGTGCAACTTCCAGTGTTGGCATCCATCATCAGCTCTCTCTTTCTAAATTCACCCCGATGATTACGTATGTTGTGGAGGTGGGGCTATTTAAATTACTCCTATCATCTACGTCACAAGGGTGGGAGGCGATTTTAAAATGAGTTGTTTTTCCTGGGTGGAAACAATAAATGCTCTTTTTGGGCTGGAGAGGATTGTTTTTTTTTTTCATTCTAAAACTAACAGTATGTTTTTATAGTACAATGAGCTCTTATATGTCAAAATATCAAGAAAAATTACCCCTTTAATGATAAAATTAAATGATATTTTGTCTTTGGTACACATCTTTGATTTTGTGTTGATGAAGGGGTACTTGAGCCTTACTGATGGTGCTCTTGGGGTACTTAACACAAAAATGGTTGGGAAACAATGGAATAGATGGACTAGAATATTTATAAAAAGTTTCCCTTTTGTGTTTCATGTGAAAAAGAAAGTCAAACTGGTTTGAATGAATGGTAGCTTAGAGGCCAAAATATGATGAAAAAGACAATCAGTGCACTATAGATGTACAGTAGTCCATATACAACTCATACACGATATTCCAAAAATCTTCTGAAATTAGCTTTTTGTGAGAAACAGACCAGAAAGTTATTCAGTGAAAATCTTGTTTTCCACCAGAGCTCTCAAAACTCATTTACATTTGTGTACATTCAAATATGACGCTTCAAGATGTGTCAGTGATCCCAAACACTGGTGGTTTTCACATGTCTTAACCAATCACGACACAGCAAGTTTGAATATGTGGAAGTGCGAATGACATTTGAGAGCTACAACAGAGAGCTAGATTATTAGCAAAAAGCATGTTGAGAACAGGTTGAGAACAACATGAGAGCAAGTAAATGATGACAGTTTTCATTTTTGGGTGAACGATTCCTTTAGCTTCTTCCATATTAAAAAATAGTAAAAGTACTACTCTTAGTTTGCAAGGATTGTAAGGATTCAAGGAGTCTGATATTGGTCACAGCTGAGCTGGTTCTCACCACTTAAAGAGTGATTTGTGTGCTGTCCATGTTATCAGGCTGGAAGCATACAAGCTACAGTGCTCTCTACTGATATATTTGATATGGTTCCATTCACCCCTGCGTCTCCAATAACAAGAAGAGTGAATTGTAACGGGATCTCATCTCCATACTACCCACTGCCTCCAAAAGACAGAGGTGGGGAGCCCTTTATCTCTGCTGTCTCGCTCAGAAAAAATGTTTTCCATTTTCATGCACCTTAAGGCAAAATCCATAATTGCTAATGTTATCATAGAAATATGCTTCTCTATAAAAGGGTCCATTTGAGTTGAAAACAAATGGAGCCAAATTGAGAATGGAGCATATATGTTGTATGAAGGCATTTGTTGCTATGCAGTTGTGGATTTTATCCTTAAATCCATTTTACAGATAGATAATGTATAATTTTGTCTGGAGAGAGTGTAGATTCATTTAAAACTTTGCAAGCCGTGATCCATGAAATATCCCAATTGTGCCCTTGAGCAATGACTGCCTTGTAATAACTGACTGTGGGGAGATTCAAGTGCCAAATGACAAATTAGTAATTAGTTTGTCTGGCTGTGCTGCAGATATAGACCTGTTTGGAGCAGAACCATTCGATCCGTTTATCTGTGGACCTGCTGTCTTCACCCCAGACATCCAGTCCAAGTTGGATGAGATACAAGTAAGCACACTTGGTCTTTTGAAGTTTTTTACTTTTTGATTGGTTAAAGGTGCAGTGAGCATTTTTTTTATACATTGAATTTAAATTGTCCCTACTACCTAACATATATCACTGAAAAAGCTGTCCTGAGAAATAAAACTTGTCCCATCCCAACTCTAGTAAAAAAACAAAAAAAGTTTTTGCAGTGTGTTAGCCAATCAGAAGAGTTTAAGTGGCTTACTGCCAATGGCGTGAGTTTGGGGCAGGGCTACCTGTTTTGACGCACATTGTCAAATGAAGGGAGTGTTTGTGAAATGTTAGGAAACAATGTGCATTTTACCGATTGCCTTTTGTGTCGCTAGTTGTGCAGAAACTTTAAAGGAGCCAGTTTTCTTTTCTTTTCAAAGTAAGGTTAATTTATGTATAAGTAGTTGTTATGACATACTATACTTAATATCTAAACATATTTAAAAAGCATTTACCAATTATTTTATAATTAATATATCTGCAGCGTATATAACTAATTAGAAAATGCAAAAAAAAAAAACAAACAAAAAAAACTTAACGGGTTAGTTCACCCAAAAATGAAAATACTCTCATCGTTTACTCACCCTCATGATATCCCAGGTGTGTGTGACTTTCTTTCTTCACCAGAACACATTTGAAGAAAAATAGAAAAATATCTCAGCTCAGTAGGTCCTTAAAATGCAAGTGTATGGGTATTTCTCTTTTGAAGCTTCAGAAATCACAGACAGTCAGCATAAACGTCATCGAGACGATCACTTTTGGTGTGAAAAAGATCAGTATTTAATTACTTTTTAACTATAATCCAATGCTTCGGGTAAGCTTCATGAGAGGGTGGAGTCCAAGCGGTCTCTCGTGTGATGTATTCACGTTGCCATGGATACCGAGGTAATCTCACGTTGTCCACTCGGTTGAGACATCCAGGATAAGCACACAAATGCACCATTGTGAGTAAACAAACAGATAATAACCGATATAAACCAAATACTACTGTACAGTGTTCCTCCTCCTCACTTGTAGCGCTGCTCATCTGGCTGTGACGCACGTGCGTCAGTTCTCACGCGTTTCAAGTGCCAATGCGATTACGCCACATGCACATACTGCTGCCGACCAGAAACATGATTTAGAGTTTTAAAAAAGTACTTAAATATTGATCTTTTTCACACCAAAAGTGATCGTGTCGCTTTAGCAGACATTAATTTATCCACTGGAGTTGTATGGATGACGTTTGTGCTGACTGTCTGTGATTTCTGAAGCTTCAAAAGAGAAATCACCATTCACTTGCATTTTAAGGACCTACTGAGCTGAGATATTTTTCTATTTTTCTTCAAATGTGTTCTGGTGAAGAAAGAAAGTCATACACACCTGGGATATCATGAGGGTGAGTAAATGATGAGAGTATTTTCATTTTTGGGTGAACTATCCCTTTAACCTTGTTCAACCTTAGTGAAGACTCATTGATGGTCATTGTCCAGATATGGTTCTTTCACAAAATATATGGACCAAATCACGGGATTCAGATGCACTCTTTGTATTACAACCTTTCTGCTGCACTACTTGTGTATAAATCCTAAAGTTTAATTTTGTCTCTGATGCAATGTGCAATTTGTATATCCCTAAATTTAAATGGTACAAGCAAGGAAAAGGTTGTAAATAATCTTGAGCATGTTGCTCACACACTTTGAAGTAGGATTACTTACTGAAGTAGGATGTGGGAAAATAAATACTGTGTATCATAAACAGTAGAGGCAGCCAACGTGATTGGCAGACAATATTAATAGATCAAAGGAATCAACATTTGGCTGGCAGGATTCGTCTTGGCACATCACAGGCCGTTTTCCAATTTGAATAATTCACAGAATTAAAGAAGTTTTCATTTCCGATAAAAACCCTACCTTTTACAAGAGTATTATACCCTGCAAGTGTTACTTATACTTTTGTGTCTGTAATCCTTGTAATTCTGAATAATTCAATTATCTTGATCTCTGCTTTCACCCTTTTCCCCACCCCCAAACTCTCAGCGGCAGAGATGGTTTGTAAAAGTTAATTTGCGATTCACCTCACAATGTATCCTGTCGAGGAATTTGATGTGCTTTTGCAAGATATAAGATTTAAGCATGACTTTGCACTTTAATTTCCTGCACCTCATGTCAAAATGTAGCCCATTCCAATTGTCATGCTTACACAGTATTTTGCATGTATTCTGTCTCATTGACTGTCTCCGTGTACAGTATTTGAAAGTCACTCTTTATCATTGTTTCATTCATCATATTTGTTGATAAATCTGTTTTTTACCCCCTTAAAAGTGAAAAAAATGTCATTGTTCTATACGCATGAAATATGAAGCATGAAATATATGTGTGCAATACAAATGTTCAGAAGTTCAGCCAAGTTTGTCATTGGTGTATTATAGCAGGTGTATACTGAATCTGTGAAATAGTTTAGAATTTTCACAAACAAGTCATTAACAAATATTTTATAATTCTTAACAGATCAGCAGCATATTCACTATTTAAATGTGAATATGTATATCAAATACATGAATCCAACTTTCTTCTTTTTTTCAAAATGTTTATCCCCTTTTCTTCCCAATTTGGAATGCCCAATTCCCACTACTTAGTAGGTCCTCGTGGTGGCGCGGTTACTCACCTCAATCCGGGTGGCGGAGGACAAGTCTCAGTTGCCTCCGCTTCTGAGACCATCAATCTGCGCATCTTATCATGTGGCTCGTTGTGCATGACGCCGCGGAGACTCACAGCATGTGGAGGCTCATGCTACTCTCCGCAATCCACGCACAACTTACCACATGCCCCATTGAGTGTGAGAACCACTAATCGTGACCACGAGGATATTACCCCATGTGACTCCAATTTGGTTGCTTAGGAGACCTGGCTGGAGTCACTCAGCACGCCCTGGATTCGAACTCGCGACTCCAGGGGTGGTAGTCAGCATCAATACTCGCTGAGCTACCCAGGCCCCTGAATCCAAGTTTCATGACATTTCAGCTATTGAAATTACAACTTGAATGTAAATTGACTAGTGAAAGTTATTTTGTTACCTTCACCTGGAGTAAAACCATTTAACTTACTGAATTCCCATTACCAGAGGCCCTGTTGCTTCTTTTATGCAGCGCACAGTTTATTTCACATTTCTTAGATTTTACCTGTTTGCTGTTTTGGCAGGAGGGGTTCCAAATGGGACTAACTCTAAAGGGGACAGTTTTTTCTCTGGATCAGGTGGACAGCCGATGCTGATTTTGGGAAGACATTTTTGTACAGTATATACTGACATTGTTGATCTCAACTCTTAATCGAATTATCAAAATTGCTAATCACATTTTGAATTGAGGTTGAAAGAAAAATAAGAGGAGCCTCAGAAAGGTCTGTAAAGGTGATTTCTATTTTTATATATTATAAAGTAAACATTTAAGATTGTACATATGTTTGATGATTCTTGTTTTAATGTCTTAAATCTTGTATCAGAAATTGTTAAAAGAGACAAGACACAAAAATCTATTTTAGCTCTTTCTAGAAGTTCTCTGGAATTTTGACCAAATTTAAGTACGTTTTGATTCATTCACCAAAAAACGTTGTGGTTATGGTCTTTTGATCGTCATTTTTAAGCCATTTTATACCACGTAATGAACTAAAAACTAAATAGGGAAGATGAGGTCATTGCTGTTCCAGTGTAGGTTCCTCATGTTGTAATGGTGCAATCTTTAATTTTGTGTTAAATTGAAAGGCAACCTTATAGGCTACTGTCCCAGCTATTTTACAGGACTATAGACGTTCTGAGCCAATTAAAAACAGGTGTTAGATAATCTATCTACCTTTTGGGTCTTTTATATATTCAGCCCTTGAAGTTAGAAAGAGTTCTCAATTTTCCTTTGCAGATGTTCAGAAAGATGATCTTACCCTTCATTGCTGGCTCTTTTAATATTTATGTTAACTGCTTATTTGCACTTTGATGATGAATAAAAAACTGACAGCACACTCTATTAACTTTGTGCTCTTTTGTCAACAACAACAAAACTGTTACTTGAACAGTTAGTAATGTGAACATTGTCTTGTTCATATAAAAGGAAATTCAAATGTTTAATCTGCCATTCATGACAAGCAAATGTTCTTTCCCTACCTAAGAGTAAAAACAGGACTTTGCTTTGTGTTGTTTATTTTGGGCTAATGAGCCTTTTAATGAGACATTGATAGTGGTTTCTGTGAGAATTCCCATTAAACATAAATTAATCATCTGTCAAACAGTGTTTCAAGTGGCCAGGTCAGGGGGTTGGAGGGGAACTGTTTGGGAATTGAATGTGAAAATGCTAACCTGAATAAGAGCCCACTTTAATACAACACAAACAAACAGTCTCTCTCATCCAGATCCACTTAACCTCAACATAATTACAGAAAATAAATGTAAAAAATCATTACAATTTATAATGAAGGTGAACTTGACAAAACATCAACAAAACAACATACAGATCAGACAGGCAGGGCACACATTTGTAATAAAGAGGACTTTTGCAATTAAAAAAAACAAAACAAATCATTCTTTTAATAACACATGGCATATAAAGTGTCCTTATAGTCTTTAATGTACTCATACACCACAGGCTATTGGAAATCCTTGATCATGAAATTGCTCAAGGCCTTTACAGACTGTTTCGAACAATAAATACTGTATTGGCAGAGCGCTATAGTCCAAATGATGATGATTTCATGAAAAGCACACAAGGTCAATATCCATGCCAAACTCCTGATCTTTGCTACCTACATCCATTGGAGCAAAGTCCAAAATTGGCAGCAGTGAAAGCGCTTGTGTGCTGAACTCAAAGATGGTCCTACCTCATTCACCATCGGATTTCTGGAGACAAGAACACAGAGAACAATGAGGTACGTTTCATTTGTCATAGTGATTTTTAATATGATATATTACAGCAAGATCACTAGAGAAACTACAAAAGACTGTTGAGTTTTTGCATTTGGGTCACTGAAAAATGATGTTGTCCAGTATAATAAAAATGAAAAATCTTTTAAAAAACCTAGTTTAAAACATGAGCCAAGTTCTTAAAAATGTAATTTTTGTGCAGGGGCCTGGGTAGCTCAGTGTGTACTGACACTGGCTACCACCCCTGGAGTCGCAAGTTCAAATCCAGGGTGTGCTGAGTGACTCCAGCCAGGTCTCCTAAACAACCAAATTGGCCCGGTTGCTAGGGAGGGTAGAGTCACATGGGGTAATCTCCTCGTGGTCGTGATTAGTGGTTCTCACTCTCAATGGGGCGTGTGGTAAGTTGTGTGTGGATTGCGGAGAGTAGCATGAGCCTCCACATGCTGTGAGTCTCTGCGGTGTCATGCACAACAAGCCACGTAATAAGATGCGTGGATTGACCGTCTCGGAAGCGGAGGCAACTGAGACTTGTCCTCCGCCACTTGGATTGAGGTGAGTAACCGTGCCACCACGAGGACCTAGTAAGTAGTGGGAATTGGGCATTCCAAATTGGGAGAAAAGAGGATACAATTTTATTTATTTTTTTTAAATATAATCTTTGTGTACATGTGTGTTACATAATTTTTAAAAAGTTGCATTTTCTACAAAAATAAATAAATAAATAAATAAATAATGATTTAATGACATTAAAAAGGTCAAGTGGTGAAACCATCAAATAAAAGTTATAAAAACACATTTCTTGCACCTTGACTAATTGTAAGTGTACCCTCTCTTAATCGTTAATTTCAAAAGAGTTTTCAAACCCTTTTCTTGATAAAATAAAAAATAATATATATATATTATTTTTTTTAAGTCTCAAATATCAAAAAGTTGTATTTGGGTTACCCCATTTGACCTGAACAAAATGTGCCTTTTAATAAAAATGCCAAAATGTATTTTGGAAAATGGCAAAATATCTGGTAATGTTTTTTATTTTATTTTTATTCACAGTCATGAGTGTAAAGGGGTCTTCTCAGTTTTGTTTTTTTTAACCCAGCTTTTATTAACTTATTTGACTGTATTCAGACGGTTACACAACTTACACATTTTTTATTTTAAACCCTAGAAAAAAATATTTAAATGACTTTCAACACAGAAATTAACACGTTCATGGGTGTGTGTGGAGGGGCTGGGGGATTAACGTCAAGTCATTCACCCATAAACTTAAGCAGTGACTAAAATTAACATTTTAATTTTATTTAAATAAAAAATGTTGCCAAACAAGACAAAGACAAAGATATTTGAACATACAGAGCAGCTGTTCTCTGTGACGGTGTACTTCAGGCGGTTGTTACTATATGCCTTGATGTCCTGTCCATCAGCAGCCTACTTCAGATTGCTGCTCTTCTCATCTTTATAGGCCACACTGTTTTTGCAGTGGTAGGTGATGGTCTGCACTGCCTCTTTCGACAACAGGTGGAGAAATCTCAGCTGGACAGACGCGGTGTTAGCCAATGCATAATGTTAGCTTCCATAAGTGAACTGAAACCAAGGAACAAAAAAAGCAGTGTATAATACACAGTTGTGCTCAAAAGTTTGCATACCCTTGGTGAATTGGTAATATATGTACCATTTTTAAAGAAAACATGAGTGAGCAGGCAAAACACATTTCTTTTATTTCTTTTGGGATTCATATTCAACTGTAGGTTATAACAGAATGGCACAATTATAAAACAAAACATGGCGAAAAAGAAAAAATGAAATGACCCCTGTTCAAAAGTCTACATACCCTTAGTTCTTAATACTGTGTATTGCCCCCTTTAGCATCAATGACAGCGTGCAGTCTTTTGTAATAGTTGTCTATGAGGCCCCAAATTCTTGCAGGTGGTATAGCTGCCCATTCGTCTTGGTAAAATGCCTCCAGATCATGCAAAGTCTTTGGTGTCTTGCATGAACCGCACGTTTGAGATCTCCCCAGAGTGGCTCGATGATATTAAGGTCAGGAGACTGTGATGGCCACTCCAGAACCTTCACCTTTTTCTGCTGTAACCACTGGAGGGCCAACTTGGCCTCGTGCTTAGGGTCATTGTCGTGCTGGAAAGTCCAAGAGCATCCCATGCGCAGCTTTCGTGCAGAAGAATGCAAATTGTCTGCCAGTATTTTCTGATAACATGCTGCATTCATCTTGCCATAAATGTTCACAAGATTCCCCGTGCCTTTAGAGCTCACACACCCCCAAAACATCAGTGAGCCACCACCATGCTTCACAATGGGGATGGTATTCTTTTCACTATAGGCCTTATTGACCCCTCTCTAAACATAGCACTTATGGCTGTGACCATAAAGCTCTATTTTGGTCTCGTCACTCCAAATTACAGTGTGTCAGAAGCTGTGAGGCGTGTCAAGGTGTTGTCGGGCATATTGTAACCGGGCTTTTTTGTGGCATTGACGCAGTAAAGGCTTCTTTCTGGCAACTCGACCATGCAGCTCATTTTTGTTCAAGTATCGTCGTATTGTGCTCCTTGAAACAACCACACCGTCTTTTTCCAGAGCAGCCTATATTTCTCCTGAGGTTACCTGTGAGTTTTTCTTTGTATCCTGAACAATTCTTCTGGCAGAAATTTGGAAATTTTGGCATTGATTTTGAAAATATGACTGATAATGCAAAGATTTCTGTCTTTTATTTAAGGATAGTGATCATATGAAGCCATTTATTATCACATAGTTGTTTGGCTCTTTTTTGAATCATAATGATACAGAAATCACCCAAATGGCCCTGATCAAATGTTTACATACCCTTGAATGTTTGGCCTTGTTACAGACACACAAGGTGACACACACAGGTTTAAATGGAAATTAAAGGTTAATTTCCCACACAGGTTAATTTTCTGTGGCTTTTTAAATTGCAATTAGTGGCTGTGTATAAATAGTCAATGAGTTTGTTAGCTCTCAGATGGATGCACCAAGCAGGCTAGATACGGAGCCATGGGGAGCAGAAAAGAACTGTCAAAAGATCTGCGTAACAAGGTAATGGAACTTTATAAAGATGGAAAAGGATATAAAAAGATATCCAAAGCCTTGAAACTGCCAGTCAGTACTGTTCAATCACTTATTAAGAAGTGGAAAATTCTGGGATCTCTTGATACCAAGCTAAGGTCAAGTAGACCAAGAAAGTTTCAGCCACAACTGCCAGAAGAATTGTTCGGGATACAAAGAAAAACCCACAGGTAACCTCAGGAGAAATACACGCTGTTCTGGAAAAAGACGGTGTGGTTGTTTCAAGGAGCACAATATGATGATACTTGAACAAAAATGAGCTGCATGGTCGAGTTGCCAGAAAGAAGCCTTTACTGCGCCAATGCCACAAAAAAGCCCGGTTACAATATGCCCGACAACACCTTGACACACCTCACAGCTTCTGGCACACTGTAATTTGGAGTGACGAGACCAAAATAGAGCTTTATGGTTACAACCATAAGCGCTATGTTTGGAGAGGGGTCAGCAAGGCCTATAGTGAAAAGAATACCATCCCCACTGTGAAGCATGGTGGTGGCTCACTGATGTTTTGGGGGGGTGTAAGCTCTAAAGGCACAGGGAATCTTGTGAAAATT